>NW_026777927.1:0-70090 GCF_028023285.1 Balaenoptera ricei | reverse complement strand
AATACACAGAAATCACTTGCCTTTCTAAACACTAATAATGAACCATCAGAAAGAGAAAGAAAGCAACCCTATTTACAACTGCATCAAAAAGAACAAAATACCTGGGAATAAAGTCAACCAAGGAGGTGAAAGACCTGCACACTGAAAACTTGAAGACATTGATGAAGACATTGCAAAACACACCAATAAATGGAAAGATATCCTGTTCTCATGGAATGGAACAATTAATATTGTTAAAATATCCATGCTACCCAAAGCAGTGGACACAGTGAATGCAATCCCTCCCAAAATTCCATGGTATTTTCCCCCAAAATAGAGCAAATCCTCCTAATATCTGTGGGGAACCACAAAGGACCCCAAATAGCCAAAGAAACCCTGAAAAAAGAGAACGGGCTGGAGGCATCTCCCTCCCTGACGTCACACTCTGCTGAGAAGCTACAGTCACCAAAACAGTGTGGAACTGGCTCAAAACCGGCACAGGGACCAGAGGAACAGGACAGAGAGACCAGAATTCAACCCACACGGACGGGGTCGGTGAATTTATGACACAGGGACCAAGGACACACCAAGGAGCACGACACGCCCCACGATAAAAGGTGCTGGGAAAACTGGACGCCCCATAACTCACGCTGGCTACCCTGCACACAAACCTGACCAAACACCCAGCTTTCCACGCCAAGCCCTCCCTCGCTCACACGAAGACGGACCCCCTCAACGGTCAGCCGCCCACAGGAAGCTTCTCCCCACTTTTCCTCACCGTGTCTTCACCTTTTCCTCAGGCATCACCTGGGTCCTCAGGAAACCTAGTTCCCTAGTCAGCGTGGAGGCAGCCCCACTTTGTCCTGAAGCCTAAACCCCAGCGAGTCCTAAAGAGACGGAGACCGAGCTCCTCTCAGCAGAGACGCTGAGCCGGGCGTCCTACCCGAAGGCCCCCGCCCCCGCGCCAGAGGAGGCTCAACTCCTCTCAGCTGCCCTCACAATCGAGTTCGCAGGGAACGAGCATGCGCTGTGGGTCAGAGAGGCGAACTCGGCGCCACCCTGTGGTCAGTGCAGGAAGTGCAGGCCGTGCCTCCCTCACAGGTCACTGGAGGCAGCGTGCCCTACTGACAGGACTGCTGAATCCATTCAACTGGAAATTCCAACGAAAATGGAGTCTCTATCCCAAAAGTTTTCTAAAAGTAGTTAAGGAACAATTAATTGGAAACCATTTGGAATGAAGTGAATGTAGATGCAAACTTTACAACTTATACCAAATTCACTCAAAGTTATTCAGAGGCAAATTTTATTTGAGTTTATAATTTATTTTTGGCTGCGTTGGGTCTTCGCTGCTGCATGTGGGCTTTCTCTAGTTGCGTCGAGCGGGGCTACTCTTCGTTGTGGTGCACGGGCTTCTCATTGCGGTGGCTTCTCTTGTGGGCGAGCACGGGCTCTGGCGCGCAGGCTTCAGTAGTTATGCCGCGCAGGCTTGGTTGCTCTGAGGCATGTGGGATCTTCCCGGACCAGGGCTCGACCCCGTGTCCCCTGCATTGGCAGGCGGACTCTTAACCACTGCGTCACCAGGGAAGTCCCCACAGACAAATTTTAAATACAAAACTATTCAAGGGGCTTCCCTGGTGGCGCAGTAGTTGAGAATCTGCCTGCTAATGCAGGGGACACAGGTTCGAGCCCTGGTCTGGGAAGATCCCACGTACCGCGGAGCAACTAGCCCCGTGAGCCACAACTACTGAGCCTGCGCGTCTGGAGCCTGTGCTCCGCAACAAGGGAGGCCGCGATAGTGAGAGGTCCGTGCACCGCGATAAAGAGTGGCACCCGCTTGCCACAACTAGAGAAAGCCTTCGCACAGAAACGAAGACCCAACACAGCCAAAAATAAATTAATTAATTCATCAATTTTTAAAAAAAAGCTGTCTCTCAAATTTAACTTCCAGAATATATTCAGGAAAAACGCATATGCCCTTTT
This sequence comes from Balaenoptera ricei, assembly GCF_028023285.1. Lineage (NCBI taxonomy): Eukaryota > Metazoa > Chordata > Mammalia > Artiodactyla > Balaenopteridae > Balaenoptera > Balaenoptera ricei. The sequence continues at coordinate 68,131 of NW_026777927.1, read as the reverse complement.
TGGCCAACCAAAGAAGCGGGCGATGCAAATCAACACTACAAAGAGGTATCACTTCGAATCAGAAAAAAGGACCATCCTCACAAAGGGTAAAAACCAGATATGCAGGACAAGGAGAGGAGAAAAGGGAGCCTTGTTACGCTGAAGGGGGGAATGTAAATGGCCAACGGCCACTCTGGAGAAGTGTGCTGTGTTTCCTGAAACATCTAAAAAACAGAGCTACAAAGCATAGGGCGCTTCCACTCATGGGCCTATATGTTGGAAAAACCAAAAATCCACAGGACGCAGGCACCCCGTTTACTGCTGCTATGTTTACAACAGCCTCGACTTGGGTACAACTTCATAGTCCTTGGAAGGAAAAAACGGTGAAAGAAAATTTGGTACTTAAGCACAACGGAATATTACTCAGCCCTGAAATCAATGAAATGAGGCCAGCTGCAGCAACTCAGGGGGACTTATGTATCGTCATTGAGAGTGAAATATGTTAGACAGCAAGAGAAACTTATCATAAGATATCACTTATAAAGGGAATCTAAAAATCGCCAACCATGAACTGAATTACAAACAGAACACCATCACACATTTACAAAACACACTTACGGCTGCTTAAGGGGAAAGGTGTGGTGCGGTGATGCATAAACCAGGAGGTTGAAATTGGCACAGATACCGTTCCATACGCCAATAATGTAATCGCCAAGACATATTCATTGTTCAAGGAACTGGACTCAGCACACTCTATTCACAGAAAAATCATATATCTGACTACTAGAAACTAGAAAAGAATTTACTGATGTCTCTCTGTAAGTGACTCAGGTGGATGTACAGCACCAAGAAACACAACATTGCAAATCAGCTACACCCCATTATAAAAATTAATTATAAAAAAAGAAAGACAGTGAGAGAGAGAGGAATTCTCACAAAATTCAATCAGGGGCTGTGATGCAACTGGACTGACCACATCTACACTCACAGCTCAATGGGACGTAAGGCTGGACACCCTAACCCTAAACCCTAACCCTAACCCTAACCCTAACCCAACCCTAACCCTACCTTAACCCTAACCCTAACCCAACACTAACCCTAACCGTAAACCTAAACCCTAACCCTATCCCCTAACCCTAACCCAACCCTAAGCCTAAACCTAACCCCTAGCCCTAGCCCTAACCCTGATCCTAACCCCTAACCCTTAACCCCTAACCCCTAACCCTACCGAAGTTCACAAGTAAACTTCTCGCCCACCTGGAGAGAGTGATTTAATTTGAAAGAGTAAAGACCCAATCAGCTCAGTAATTGGCCACGGGGGCTGGAGGGGCCAAGGCTAACCTGAGCTGGAGGAACGTGGGTGCCTGCCTGGATGCTCAGAGGCCAAGGGCTGTCCTGAGACCTGCTTGGACACCCGTGCAGATGGAACAAAGGATCCGCCCAGTCCCAAGAGGGCCCCACCGGCCCTCACGAACGCAACACCAGACTTCCCTGGTGGCGCAGTGGTTAAGAATTCACCTGCCAATGCAGGGGACACGGGTTTGAGCCCTGGTCCGGGAAGATCCCACATGCTGTGGAGCAACTAAGCCCGTGCACCACAACTACTAAGCCTACGCTCTAGAACCCGCAAGCCCCGACTGCTGAAGCCCACGCGCTTAGAGCCTGTGCTCTGCCACAAGAGAAGCCACCGCAATGAGAAGCCCCCACTCGCCGCAACTAGAGAAAGCCTCCGTGCAGCAATGCAGACCCAACACAGCCCAAAATTAATTAATTAAGGGAAAAAAAAAAGGCAGCACCTGGGGGCTGGCAGACTGATGCACCGAGTCTTACATCACGTCTACTTAGTATCCTGCATGTCAGGGCCATGCTGGACCTGGGGCTGCCCAGACAGAGTGGGGCCTGCATCACCCTTCCCAGGAGGGAGGGTGGAGGGAAACCCTGCATGACCTCTGAGGCCCTAAGAACCCTTGACTAAGGCTGAGCTCAATTTGAAACAGTGGGTGACCAGAGCAGACATTTCATTCATCTATCAATGAGAATCCAGCACTGGAGGAGCAGAAAACAATGGCCTCGCTCAACCTTGACGCTAATCCTGACATGGACCCTAACCCTAAACTCTGATCCTGACCCTAAGCCCTGACCTAACCTTAGCCTAACCCGTACCCTAAACCTGTACCTTACCCTAACCCATGCTCTACCCGCATCCTACCTGTACCCCAATTCTCACCCATACCCTAACACCCACTCTAACACAGAACCCTAACACCCTGAGACCAAAACCATAAACCTTAACCAATAAGCTAAACCATAACCATAACCAAACCATAAAATATAGTCATTAACCATACCCATAAATAACTCATTAACCATAAAACTTAAACCATAACAGCAACCATAAACCATACACAGCCCCAACCCTCACACCAGCCCCAGCCCTAATGCTAACCCTCCAAACCACTTATACCAAGCCAAGTCTAATCAGATTATACAAATACATCTTGAAAAAGAAAACTGGGGAATACTCTGGTGGCCCAGCGGTTAGGACTCTGTGCTTTCACTGCCAAGGGCTCGGGTTCGATCCCTGACTGGGGAACTAAGATCCCACAAGCCATGGGACGTGGCCAAAATAAATAAATAATTAAAATGAAATAAAACCACTATTTTAAAAAAGATTTTAAAAATAAAGGAAAAAAACAAGAAAACTACCCCAGTACAACTTATAAATAGGAATGTAAAAATCTATCACACAATAATAGCAACATGAAACCAACAGAACTTTAAATGGATAATGCCATAAGCAAGTATCTCTACACCAGGAATTTCAGGTTGCTCAACATATGAAAAGTAAGCAATGTATTCAACCACAATAATGGTGTGAAGTAAAAACACATAATCATATCAATTAATGCAAAAAGTCTACAATGAAAATCCAGTGTTATTTCATGAAAAACACTCAAGAAAGCAGGAATAAAAGGAAATTTGCTCAATATGGAAAAGAGTAGTACAGAAAGCCACAGCAAACATCCTGCTCAACGTTAAAGACTGAAAGATTTACTCCTGAAATCAGGAACAGGGCCAGGAAGCTGGCCTTCATCACCGTTACTCAATAGTGTACTGGAAGTTCTACCCAGAATCTTGAGGAAAGAAAGAAAAGGCATCCATGGGTGAATGGAAAAATTAAAACCGTGTCTCTTCACAGAACCTAGGTCACATCATCTTATATATAAAACTAACTATAATCATAAAGAAATTATTTGAGCTAATCAACTCATTAATAAGCAAAGTTATCGAACAAAAGATCAATTCATGAACATCTATCTTATATGCATACGCTGGCAAAAAATAATCTGAAAAAGAATTTATGAGAACAATTCCATTTTTAATAATGTCAACATCAAGATTTAGGAGTATATTTAATCAAGGTACAAGACTTGTTTTTATGTATGTAAAGTTGTATGTTTGAAATTACTGGAAAGTCAATTACTTTTCAAAACATCATGTATGTCAACAGCATGCCAGAAAAGCAGAGAAAACATCAAACTTCCATATAGAAGCCAAGCCTTACCCGAATCCAGTTCACCCAAAGTCCACATGTCATTTAGAGGCACTGTGGGAAGGTTATATTAGGAGCCGCTGTCCTCCGTGTTGTGGACGACCTGGATATGGTAGAAACAGTGGGATTTTTGAATTCCAATTTTCCACTTCAGTCCACAAAAAAACTATGAGAACTAATAAATCAATTCAGTAAAGTTGCAAAATCAATACACAGAAATCACTTGCCTTTCTAAACACTAATAATGAACCATCAGAAAGAGAAAGAAAGCAACCCTATTTACAACTGCATCAAAAAGAACAAAATACCTGGGAATAAAGTCAACCAAGGAGGTGAAAGACCTGCACACTGAAAACTTGAAGACATTGATGAAGACATTGCAAAACACACCAATAAATGGAAAGATATCCTGTTCTCATGGAATGGAACAATTAATATTGTTAAAATATCCATGCTACCCAAAGCAGTGGACACAGTGAATGCAATCCCTCCCAAAATTCCATGGTATTTTCCCCCAAAATAGAGCAAATCCTCCTAATATCTGTGGGGAACCACAAAGGACCCCAAATAGCCAAAGAAACCCTGAAAAAAGAGAACGGGCTGGAGGCATCTCCCTCCCTGACGTCACACTCTGCTGAGAAGCTACAGTCACCAAAACAGTGTGGAACTGGCTCAAAACCGGCACAGGGACCAGAGGAACAGGACAGAGAGACCAGAATTCAACCCACACGGACGGGGTCGGTGAATTTATGACACAGGGACCAAGGACACACCAAGGAGCACGACACGCCCCACGATAAAAGGTGCTGGGAAAACTGGACGCCCCATAACTCACGCTGGCTACCCTGCACACAAACCTGACCAAACACCCAGCTTTCCACGCCAAGCCCTCCCTCGCTCACACGAAGACGGACCCCCTCAACGGTCAGCCGCCCACAGGAAGCTTCTCCCCACTTTTCCTCACCGTGTCTTCACCTTTTCCTCAGGCATCACCTGGGTCCTCAGGAAACCTAGTTCCCTAGTCAGCGTGGAGGCAGCCCCACTTTGTCCTGAAGCCTAAACCCCAGCGAGTCCTAAAGAGACGGAGACCGAGCTCCTCTCAGCAGAGACGCTGAGCCGGGCGTCCTACCCGAAGGCCCCCGCCCCCGCGCCTGAGGAGGCTCAACTCCTCTCAGCTGCCCTCACAATCGAGTTCGCAGGGAACGAGCATGCGCTGTGGGTCAGAGAGGCGAACTCGGCGCCACCCTGTGGTCAGTGCAGGAAGTGCAGGCCGCGCCTCCCTCACAGGTCACTGGAGGCAGCGTGCCCTACTGACAGGACTGCTGAATCCATTCAACTGGAAATTCCAACGAAAATGGAGTCTCTATCCCAAAAGTTTTCTAAAAGTAGTTAAGGAACAATTAATTGGAAACCATTTGGAATGAAGTGAATGTAGATGCAAACTTTACAACTTATACCAAATTCACTCAAAGTTATTCAGAGGCAAATTTTATTTTAGTTTATAATTTATTTTTGGCTGCGTTGGGTCTTCGCTGCTGCATGTGGGCTTTCTCTAGTTGCGTCGAGCGGGGCTACTCTTCGTTGTGGTGCACGGGCTTCTCATTGCGGTGGCTTCTCTTGTGGGCGAGCACGGGCTCTGGCACGCAGGCTTCAGTAGTTATGCCGCGCAGGCTTGGTTGCTCTGAGGCATGTGGGATCTTCCCGGACCAGGGCTCGACCCCGTGGCCCCTGCATTGGCAGGCGGACTCTTAACCACTGCGTCACCAGGGAAGTCCCCACAGACAAATTTTAAATACAAAACTATTCAAGGGGCTTCCCTGGTGGCGCAGTAGTTGAGAATCTGCCTGCTAATGCAGGGGACACAGGTTCGAGCCCTGGTCTGGGAAGATCCCACGTACCGCGGAGCAACTAGCCCCGTGAGCCACAACTACTGAGCCTGCGCGTCTGGAGCCTGTGCTCCGCAACAAGGGAGGCCGCGATAGTGAGAGGTCCGTGCACCGCGATAAAGAGTGGCACCCGCTTGCCACAACTAGAGAAAGCCTTCGCACAGAAACGAAGACCCAACACAGCCAAAAATAAATTAATTAATTCATCAATTTTTAAAAAAAAGCTGTCTCTCAAATTTAACTTCCAGAATATATTCAGGAAAAACGCATATGCCCTTTTTGGCCAACCAAAGAAGCGGGCGATGCAAATCAACACTACAAAGAGGTATCACTTCGAATCAGAAAAAAGGACCATCCTCACAAAGGGTAAAAACCAGATATGCAGGACAAGGAGAGGAGAAAAGGGAGCCTTGTTACGCTGAAGGGGGGAATGTAAATGGCCAACGGCCACTCTGGAGAAGTGTGCTGTGTTTCCTGAAACATCTAAAAAACAGAGCTACAAAGCATAGGGCGCTTCCACTCATGGGCCTATATGTTGGAAAAACCAAAAATCCACAGGACGCAGGCACCCCGTTTACTGCTGCTATGTTTACAACAGCCTCGACTTGGGTACAACTTCATAGTCCTTGGAAGGAAAAAACGGTGAAAGAAAATTTGGTACTTAAGCACAACGGAATATTACTCAGCCCTGAAATCAATGAAATGAGGCCAGCTGCAGCAACTCAGGGGGACTTATGTATCGTCATTGAGAGTGAAATATGTTAGACAGCAAGAGAAACTTATCATAAGATATCACTTATAAAGGGAATCTAAAAATCGCCAACCATGAACTGAATTACAAACAGAACACCATCACACATTTACAAAACACACTTACGGCTGCTTAAGGGGAAAGGTGTGGTGCGGTGATGCATAAACCAGGAGGTTGAAATTGGCACAGATACCGTTCCATACGCCAATAATGTAATCGCCAAGACATATTCATTGTTCAAGGAACTGGACTCAGCACACTCTATTCACAGAAAAATCATATATCTGACTACTAGAAACTAGAAAAGAATTTACTGATGTCTCTCTGTAAGTGACTCAGGTGGATGTACAGCACCAAGAAACACAACATTGCAAATCAGCTACACCCCATTATAAAAATTAATTATAAAAAAAGAAAGACAGTGAGAGAGAGAGGAATTCTCACAAAATTCAATCAGGGGCTGTGATGCAACTGGACTGACCACATCTACACTCACAGCTCAATGGGACGTAAGGCTGGACACCCTAACCCTAAACCCTAACCCTAACCCTAACCCTAACCCAACCCTAACCCTACCTTAACCCTAACCCTAACCCAACACTAACCCTAACCGTAAACCTAAACCCTAACCCTATCCCCTAACCCTAACCCAACCCTAAGCCTAAACCTAACCCCTAGCCCTAGCCCTAACCCTGATCCTAACCCCTAACCCTTAACCCCTAACCCCTAACCCTACCGAAGTTCACAAGTAAACTTCTCGCCCACCTGGAGAGAGTGATTTAATTTGAAAGAGTAAAGACCCAATCAGCTCAGTAATTGGCCACGGGGGCTGGAGGGGCCAAGGCTAACCTGAGCTGGAGGAACGTGGGTGCCTGCCTGGATGCTCAGAGGCCAAGGGCTGTCCTGAGACCTGCTTGGACACCCGTGCAGATGGAACAAAGGATCCGCCCAGTCCCAAGAGGGCCCCACCGGCCCTCACGAACGCAACACCAGACTTCCCTGGTGGCGCAGTGGTTAAGAATTCACCTGCCAATGCAGGGGACACGGGTTTGAGCCCTGGTCCGGGAAGATCCCACATGCTGTGGAGCAACTAAGCCCGTGCACCACAACTACTAAGCCTACGCTCTAGAACCCGCAAGCCCCGACTGCTGAAGCCCACGCGCTTAGAGCCTGTGCTCTGCCACAAGAGAAGCCACCGCAATGAGAAGCCCCCACTCGCCGCAACTAGAGAAAGCCTCCGTGCAGCAATGCAGACCCAACACAGCCCAAAATTAATTAATTAAGGGAAAAAAAAAAGGCAGCACCTGGGGGCTGGCAGACTGATGCACCGAGTCTTACATCACGTCTACTTAGTATCCTGCATGTCAGGGCCATGCTGGACCTGGGGCTGCCCAGACAGAGTGGGGCCTGCATCACCCTTCCCAGGAGGGAGGGTGGAGGGAAACCCTGCATGACCTCTGAGGCCCTAAGAACCCTTGACTAAGGCTGAGCTCAATTTGAAACAGTGGGTGACCAGAGCAGACATTTCATTCATCTATCAATGAGAATCCAGCACTGGAGGAGCAGAAAACAATGGCCTCGCTCAACCTTGACGCTAATCCTGACATGGACCCTAACCCTAAACTCTGATCCTGACCCTAAGCCCTGACCTAACCTTAGCCTAACCCGTACCCTAAACCTGTACCTTACCCTAACCCATGCTCTACCCGCATCTTACCTGTACCCCAATTCTCACCCATACCCTAACACCCACTCTAACACAGAACCCTAACACCCTGAGACCAAAACCATAAACCTTAACCAATAAGCTAAACCATAACCATAACCAAACCATAAAATATAGTCATTAACCATACCCATAAATAACTCATTAACCATAAAACTTAAACCATAACAGCAACCATAAACCATACACAGCCCCAACCCTCACACCAGCCCCAGCCCTAATGCTAACCCTCCAAACCACTTATACCAAGCCAAGTCTAATCAGATTATACAAATACATCTTGAAAAAGAAAACTGGGGAATACTCTGGTGGCCCAGCGGTTAGGACTCTGTGCTTTCACTGCCAAGGGCTCGGGTTCGATCCCTGACTGGGGAACTAAGATCCCACAAGCCATGGGACGTGGCCAAAATAAATAAATAATTAAAATGAAATAAAACCACTATTTTAAAAAAGATTTTAAAAATAAAGGAAAAAAACAAGAAAACTACCCCAGTACAACTTATAAATAGGAATGTAAAAATCTATCACACAATAATAGCAACATGAAACCAACAGAACTTTAAATGGATAATGCCATAAGCAAGTATCTCTACACCAGGAATTTCAGGTTGCTCAACATATGAAAAGTAAGCAATGTATTCAACCACAATAATGGTGTGAAGTAAAAACACATAATCATATCAATTAATGCAAAAAGTCTACAATGAAAATCCAGTGTTATTTCATGAAAAACACTCAAGAAAGCAGGAATAAAAGGAAATTTGCTCAATATGGAAAAGAGTAGTACAGAAAGCCACAGCAAACATCCTGCTCAACGTTAAAGACTGAAAGATTTACTCCTGAAATCAGGAACAGGGCCAGGAAGCTGGCCTTCATCACCGTTACTCAATAGTGTACTGGAAGTTCTACCCAGAATCTTGAGGAAAGAAAGAAAAGGCATCCATGGGTGAATGGAAAAATTAAAACCGTGTCTCTTCACAGAACCTAGGTCACATCATCTTATATATAAAACTAACTATAATCATAAAGAAATTATTTGAGCTAATCAACTCATTAATAAGCAAAGTTATCGAACAAAAGATCAATTCATGAACATCTATCTTATATGCATACGCTGGCAAAAAATAATCTGAAAAAGAATTTATGAGAACAATTCCATTTTTAATAATGTCAACATCAAGATTTAGGAGTATATTTAATCAAGGTACAAGACTTGTTTTTATGTATGTAAAGTTGTATGTTTGAAATTACTGGAAAGTCAATTACTTTTCAAAACATCATGTATGTCAACAGCATGCCAGAAAAGCAGAGAAAACATCAAACTTCCATATAGAAGCCAAGCCTTACCCGAATCCAGTTCACCCAAAGTCCACATGTCATTTAGAGGCACTGTGGGAAGGTTATATTAGGAGCCGCTGTCCTCCGTGTTGTGGACGACCTGGATATGGTAGAAACAGTGGGATTTTTGAATTCCAATTTTCCACTTCAGTCCACAAAAAAACTATGAGAACTAATAAATCAATTCAGTAAAGTTGCAAAATCAATACACAGAAATCACTTGCCTTTCTAAACACTAATAATGAACCATCAGAAAGAGAAAGAAAGCAACCCTATTTACAACTGCATCAAAAAGAACAAAATACCTGGGAATAAAGTCAACCAAGGAGGTGAAAGACCTGCACACTGAAAACTTGAAGACATTGATGAAGACATTGCAAAACACACCAATAAATGGAAAGATATCCTGTTCTCATGGAATGGAACAATTAATATTGTTAAAATATCCATGCTACCCAAAGCAGTGGACACAGTGAATGCAATCCCTCCCAAAATTCCATGGTATTTTCCCCCAAAATAGAGCAAATCCTCCTAATATCTGTGGGGAACCACAAAGGACCCCAAATAGCCAAAGAAACCCTGAAAAAAGAGAACGGGCTGGAGGCATCTCCCTCCCTGACGTCACACTCTGCTGAGAAGCTACAGTCACCAAAACAGTGTGGAACTGGCTCAAAACCGGCACAGGGACCAGAGGAACAGGACAGAGAGACCAGAATTCAACCCACACGGACGGGGTCGGTGAATTTATGACACAGGGACCAAGGACACACCAAGGAGCACGACACGCCCCACGATAAAAGGTGCTGGGAAAACTGGACGCCCCATAACTCACGCTGGCTACCCTGCACACAAACCTGACCAAACACCCAGCTTTCCACGCCAAGCCCTCCCTCGCTCACACGAAGACGGACCCCCTCAACGGTCAGCCGCCCACAGGAAGCTTCTCCCCACTTTTCCTCACCGTGTCTTCACCTTTTCCTCAGGCATCACCTGGGTCCTCAGGAAACCTAGTTCCCTAGTCAGCGTGGAGGCAGCCCCACTTTGTCCTGAAGCCTAAACCCCAGCGAGTCCTAAAGAGACGGAGACCGAGCTCCTCTCAGCAGAGACGCTGAGCCGGGCGTCCTACCCGAAGGCCCCCGCCCCCGCGCCAGAGGAGGCTCAACTCCTCTCAGCTGCCCTCACAATCGAGTTCGCAGGGAACGAGCATGCGCTGTGGGTCAGAGAGGCGAACTCGGCGCCACCCTGTGGTCAGTGCAGGAAGTGCAGGCCGTGCCTCCCTCACAGGTCACTGGAGGCAGCGTGCCCTACTGACAGGACTGCTGAATCCATTCAACTGGAAATTCCAACGAAAATGGAGTCTCTATCCCAAAAGTTTTCTAAAAGTAGTTAAGGAACAATTAATTGGAAACCATTTGGAATGAAGTGAATGTAGATGCAAACTTTACAACTTATACCAAATTCACTCAAAGTTATTCAGAGGCAAATTTTATTTGAGTTTATAATTTATTTTTGGCTGCGTTGGGTCTTCGCTGCTGCATGTGGGCTTTCTCTAGTTGCGTCGAGCGGGGCTACTCTTCGTTGTGGTGCACGGGCTTCTCATTGCGGTGGCTTCTCTTGTGGGCGAGCACGGGCTCTGGCGCGCAGGCTTCAGTAGTTATGCCGCGCAGGCTTGGTTGCTCTGAGGCATGTGGGATCTTCCCGGACCAGGGCTCGACCCCGTGTCCCCTGCATTGGCAGGCGGACTCTTAACCACTGCGTCACCAGGGAAGTCCCCACAGACAAATTTTAAATACAAAACTATTCAAGGGGCTTCCCTGGTGGCGCAGTAGTTGAGAATCTGCCTGCTAATGCAGGGGACACAGGTTCGAGCCCTGGTCTGGGAAGATCCCACGTACCGCGGAGCAACTAGCCCCGTGAGCCACAACTACTGAGCCTGCGCGTCTGGAGCCTGTGCTCCGCAACAAGGGAGGCCGCGATAGTGAGAGGTCCGTGCACCGCGATAAAGAGTGGCACCCGCTTGCCACAACTAGAGAAAGCCTTCGCACAGAAACGAAGACCCAACACAGCCAAAAATAAATTAATTAATTCATCAATTTTTAAAAAAAAGCTGTCTCTCAAATTTAACTTCCAGAATATATTCAGGAAAAACGCATATGCCCTTTTTGGCCAACCAAAGAAGCGGGCGATGCAAATCAACACTACAAAGAGGTATCACTTCGAATCAGAAAAAAGGACCATCCTCACAAAGGGTAAAAACCAGATATGCAGGACAAGGAGAGGAGAAAAGGGAGCCTTGTTACGCTGAAGGGGGGAATGTAAATGGCCAACGGCCACTCTGGAGAAGTGTGCTGTGTTTCCTGAAACATCTAAAAAACAGAGCTACAAAGCATAGGGCGCTTCCACTCATGGGCCTATATGTTGGAAAAACCAAAAATCCACAGGACGCAGGCACCCCGTTTACTGCTGCTATGTTTACAACAGCCTCGACTTGGGTACAACTTCATAGTCCTTGGAAGGAAAAAACGGTGAAAGAAAATTTGGTACTTAAGCACAACGGAATATTACTCAGCCCTGAAATCAATGAAATGAGGCCAGCTGCAGCAACTCAGGGGGACTTATGTATCGTCATTGAGAGTGAAATATGTTAGACAGCAAGAGAAACTTATCATAAGATATCACTTATAAAGGGAATCTAAAAATCGCCAACCATGAACTGAATTACAAACAGAACACCATCACACATTTACAAAACACACTTACGGCTGCTTAAGGGGAAAGGTGTGGTGCGGTGATGCATAAACCAGGAGGTTGAAATTGGCACAGATACCGTTCCATACGCCAATAATGTAATCGCCAAGACATATTCATTGTTCAAGGAACTGGACTCAGCACACTCTATTCACAGAAAAATCATATATCTGACTACTAGAAACTAGAAAAGAATTTACTGATGTCTCTCTGTAAGTGACTCAGGTGGATGTACAGCACCAAGAAACACAACATTGCAAATCAGCTACACCCCATTATAAAAATTAATTATAAAAAAAGAAAGACAGTGAGAGAGAGAGGAATTCTCACAAAATTCAATCAGGGGCTGTGATGCAACTGGACTGACCACATCTACACTCACAGCTCAATGGGACGTAAGGCTGGACACCCTAACCCTAAACCCTAACCCTAACCCTAACCCTAACCCAACCCTAACCCTACCTTAACCCTAACCCTAACCCAACACTAACCCTAACCGTAAACCTAAACCCTAACCCTATCCCCTAACCCTAACCCAACCCTAAGCCTAAACCTAACCCCTAGCCCTAGCCCTAACCCTGATCCTAACCCCTAACCCTTAACCCCTAACCCCTAACCCTACCGAAGTTCACAAGTAAACTTCTCGCCCACCTGGAGAGAGTGATTTAATTTGAAAGAGTAAAGACCCAATCAGCTCAGTAATTGGCCACGGGGGCTGGAGGGGCCAAGGCTAACCTGAGCTGGAGGAACGTGGGTGCCTGCCTGGATGCTCAGAGGCCAAGGGCTGTCCTGAGACCTGCTTGGACACCCGTGCAGATGGAACAAAGGATCCGCCCAGTCCCAAGAGGGCCCCACCGGCCCTCACGAACGCAACACCAGACTTCCCTGGTGGCGCAGTGGTTAAGAATTCACCTGCCAATGCAGGGGACACGGGTTTGAGCCCTGGTCCGGGAAGATCCCACATGCTGTGGAGCAACTAAGCCCGTGCACCACAACTACTAAGCCTACGCTCTAGAACCCGCAAGCCCCGACTGCTGAAGCCCACGCGCTTAGAGCCTGTGCTCTGCCACAAGAGAAGCCACCGCAATGAGAAGCCCCCACTCGCCGCAACTAGAGAAAGCCTCCGTGCAGCAATGCAGACCCAACACAGCCCAAAATTAATTAATTAAGGGAAAAAAAAAAGGCAGCACCTGGGGGCTGGCAGACTGATGCACCGAGTCTTACATCACGTCTACTTAGTATCCTGCATGTCAGGGCCATGCTGGACCTGGGGCTGCCCAGACAGAGTGGGGCCTGCATCACCCTTCCCAGGAGGGAGGGTGGAGGGAAACCCTGCATGACCTCTGAGGCCCTAAGAACCCTTGACTAAGGCTGAGCTCAATTTGAAACAGTGGGTGACCAGAGCAGACATTTCATTCATCTATCAATGAGAATCCAGCACTGGAGGAGCAGAAAACAATGGCCTCGCTCAACCTTGACGCTAATCCTGACATGGACCCTAACCCTAAACTCTGATCCTGACCCTAAGCCCTGACCTAACCTTAGCCTAACCCGTACCCTAAACCTGTACCTTACCCTAACCCATGCTCTACCCGCATCTTACCTGTACCCCAATTCTCACCCATACCCTAACACCCACTCTAACACAGAACCCTAACACCCTGAGACCAAAACCATAAACCTTAACCAATAAGCTAAACCATAACCATAACCAAACCATAAAATATAGTCATTAACCATACCCATAAATAACTCATTAACCATAAAACTTAAACCATAACAGCAACCATAAACCATACACAGCCCCAACCCTCACACCAGCCCCAGCCCTAATGCTAACCCTCCAAACCACTTATACCAAGCCAAGTCTAATCAGATTATACAAATACATCTTGAAAAAGAAAACTGGGGAATACTCTGGTGGCCCAGCGGTTAGGACTCTGTGCTTTCACTGCCAAGGGCTCGGGTTCGATCCCTGACTGGGGAACTAAGATCCCACAAGCCATGGGACGTGGCCAAAATAAATAAATAATTAAAATGAAATAAAACCACTATTTTAAAAAAGATTTTAAAAATAAAGGAAAAAAACAAGAAAACTACCCCAGTACAACTTATAAATAGGAATGTAAAAATCTATCACACAATAATAGCAACATGAAACCAACAGAACTTTAAATGGATAATGCCATAAGCAAGTATCTCTACACCAGGAATTTCAGGTTGCTCAACATATGAAAAGTAAGCAATGTATTCAACCACAATAATGGTGTGAAGTAAAAACACATAATCATATCAATTAATGCAAAAAGTCTACAATGAAAATCCAGTGTTATTTCATGAAAAACACTCAAGAAAGCAGGAATAAAAGGAAATTTGCTCAATATGGAAAAGAGTAGTACAGAAAGCCACAGCAAACATCCTGCTCAACGTTAAAGACTGAAAGATTTACTCCTGAAATCAGGAACAGGGCCAGGAAGCTGGCCTTCATCACCGTTACTCAATAGTGTACTGGAAGTTCTACCCAGAATCTTGAGGAAAGAAAGAAAAGGCATCCATGGGTGAATGGAAAAATTAAAACCGTGTCTCTTCACAGAACCTAGGTCACATCATCTTATATATAAAACTAACTATAATCATAAAGAAATTATTTGAGCTAATCAACTCATTAATAAGCAAAGTTATCGAACAAAAGATCAATTCATGAACATCTATCTTATATGCATACGCTGGCAAAAAATAATCTGAAAAAGAATTTATGAGAACAATTCCATTTTTAATAATGTCAACATCAAGATTTAGGAGTATATTTAATCAAGGTACAAGACTTGTTTTTATGTATGTAAAGTTGTATGTTTGAAATTACTGGAAAGTCAATTACTTTTCAAAACATCATGTATGTCAACAGCATGCCAGAAAAGCAGAGAAAACATCAAACTTCCATATAGAAGCCAAGCCTTACCCGAATCCAGTTCACCCAAAGTCCACATGTCATTTAGAGGCACTGTGGGAAGGTTATATTAGGAGCCGCTGTCCTCCGTGTTGTGGACGACCTGGATATGGTAGAAACAGTGGGATTTTTGAATTCCAATTTTCCACTTCAGTCCACAAAAAAACTATGAGAACTAATAAATCAATTCAGTAAAGTTGCAAAATCAATACACAGAAATCACTTGCCTTTCTAAACACTAATAATGAACCATCAGAAAGAGAAAGAAAGCAACCCTATTTACAACTGCATCAAAAAGAACAAAATACCTGGGAATAAAGTCAACCAAGGAGGTGAAAGACCTGCACACTGAAAACTTGAAGACATTGATGAAGACATTGCAAAACACACCAATAAATGGAAAGATATCCTGTTCTCATGGAATGGAACAATTAATATTGTTAAAATATCCATGCTACCCAAAGCAGTGGACACAGTGAATGCAATCCCTCCCAAAATTCCATGGTATTTTCCCCCAAAATAGAGCAAATCCTCCTAATATCTGTGGGGAACCACAAAGGACCCCAAATAGCCAAAGAAACCCTGAAAAAAGAGAACGGGCTGGAGGCATCTCCCTCCCTGACGTCACACTCTGCTGAGAAGCTACAGTCACCAAAACAGTGTGGAACTGGCTCAAAACCGGCACAGGGACCAGAGGAACAGGACAGAGAGACCAGAATTCAACCCACACGGACGGGGTCGGTGAATTTATGACACAGGGACCAAGGACACACCAAGGAGCACGACACGCCCCACGATAAAAGGTGCTGGGAAAACTGGACGCCCCATAACTCACGCTGGCTACCCTGCACACAAACCTGACCAAACACCCAGCTTTCCACGCCAAGCCCTCCCTCGCTCACACGAAGACGGACCCCCTCAACGGTCAGCCGCCCACAGGAAGCTTCTCCCCACTTTTCCTCACCGTGTCTTCACCTTTTCCTCAGGCATCACCTGGGTCCTCAGGAAACCTAGTTCCCTAGTCAGCGTGGAGGCAGCCCCACTTTGTCCTGAAGCCTAAACCCCAGCGAGTCCTAAAGAGACGGAGACCGAGCTCCTCTCAGCAGAGACGCTGAGCCGGGCGTCCTACCCGAAGGCCCCCGCCCCCGCGCCAGAGGAGGCTCAACTCCTCTCAGCTGCCCTCACAATCGAGTTCGCAGGGAACGAGCATGCGCTGTGGGTCAGAGAGGCGAACTCGGCGCCACCCTGTGGTCAGTGCAGGAAGTGCAGGCCGTGCCTCCCTCACAGGTCACTGGAGGCAGCGTGCCCTACTGACAGGACTGCTGAATCCATTCAACTGGAAATTCCAACGAAAATGGAGTCTCTATCCCAAAAGTTTTCTAAAAGTAGTTAAGGAACAATTAATTGGAAACCATTTGGAATGAAGTGAATGTAGATGCAAACTTTACAACTTATACCAAATTCACTCAAAGTTATTCAGAGGCAAATTTTATTTGAGTTTATAATTTATTTTTGGCTGCGTTGGGTCTTCGCTGCTGCATGTGGGCTTTCTCTAGTTGCGTCGAGCGGGGCTACTCTTCGTTGTGGTGCACGGGCTTCTCATTGCGGTGGCTTCTCTTGTGGGCGAGCACGGGCTCTGGCGCGCAGGCTTCAGTAGTTATGCCGCGCAGGCTTGGTTGCTCTGAGGCATGTGGGATCTTCCCGGACCAGGGCTCGACCCCGTGTCCCCTGCATTGGCAGGCGGACTCTTAACCACTGCGTCACCAGGGAAGTCCCCACAGACAAATTTTAAATACAAAACTATTCAAGGGGCTTCCCTGGTGGCGCAGTGGTTGAGAATCTGCCTGCTAATGCAGGGGACACAGGTTCGAGCCCTGGTCTGGGAAGATCCCACGTGCCGCGGAGCAACTAGCCCCGTGAGCCACAACTACTGAGCCTGCGCGTCTGGAGCCTGTGCTCCGCAACAAGGGAGGCCGCGATAGTGAGAGGTCCGTGCACCGCGATAAAGAGTGGCACCCGCTTGCCACAACTAGAGAAAGCCTTTGCACAGAAACGAAGACCCAACACAGCCAAAAATAAATTAATTAATTCATCAATTTTAAAAAAAAAGCTGTCTCTCAAATTTAACTTCCAGAATATATTCAGGAAAAACGCATATGCCCTTTTTGGCCAACCAAAGAAGCGGGCGATGCAAATCAACACTACAAAGAGGTATCACTTCGAATCAGAAAAAAGGACCATCCTCACAAAGGGTAAAAACCAGATATGCAGGACAAGGAGAGGAGAAAAGAGAGCCTTGTTACGCTGAAGGGGGGAATGTAAATGGCCAACAGCCACTCTGGAGAAGTGTGCTGTGTTTCCTGAAACATCTAAAAAACAGAGCTACAAAGCATAGGGCGCTTCCACTCATGGGCCTATATGTTGGCAAAACCAAAAATCCACAGGACGCAGGCACCCCGTTTACTGCTGCTATGTTTACAACAGCCTCGACTTGGGTACAACTTCATAGTCCTTGGAAGGAAAAAACGGTGAAAGAAAATTTGGTACTTAAGCACAACGGAATATTACTCAGCCCTGAAATCAATGAAATGAGGCCAGTTACAGCAACTCAGGGGGACTTATGTATCGTCATTGAGAGTGAAATAAGTTAGACAGCAAGAGAAACTTATCATAAGATATCACTTATAAAGGGAATCTAAAAATCGCCAACCGTGAACTGAATTACAAACAGAACACCATCAGACATTTACAAAACACACTTACGGCTGCTTAAGGGGAAAAGTGTGGTGCGTTGATGCATAAACCAGGAGGTTGAAATTGGCACAGATACCGTTCCATACGCCAATAATGTAATCGCCAAGACATATTCACTGTTCAAGGAACTGGACTCAGCACACTCTATTCACAGAAAAAACATATATCTGACTACTGGAACCTAGAAAAGAATTTATTGATGTCTCTCTGTAAGTGACTCAGGTGGATGTACAGCACCAAGAAACACAACATTGCAAATCAGCTACACCCCATTATAAAAATTAATTATAAAAAAAGAAAGACAGTGAGAGAGAGAGGAATTCTCACAAAATTCAATCAGGGGCTGTGATGCAACTGGACTGACCACATCTACACTCACAGCTCAATGGGACGTAAGGCTGGACACCCTAACCCTAAACCCTAACCCTAACCCTAACCCTAACCCAACCCTAACCCTACCTTAACCCTAACCCTAACCCAACACTAACCCTAACCGTAAACCTAAACCCTAACCCTATCCCCTAACCCTAACCCAACCCTAAGCCTAAACCTAACCCCTAGCCCTAGCCCTAGCCCTAACCCTGATCCTAACCCCTAACCCTTAACCCCTAACCCCTAACCCTACCGAAGTTCACAAGTAAACTTCTCGCCCACCTGGAGAGAGTGATTTAATTTGAAAGAGTAAAGACCCAATCAGCTCAGTAATTGGCCACGGGGGCTGGAGGGGCCAAGGCTAACCTGAGCTGGAGGAACGTGGGTGCCTGCCTGGATGCTCAGAGGCCAAGGGCTGTCCTGAGACCTGCTTGGACACCCGTGCAGATGGAACAAAGGATCCGCCCAGTCCCAAGAGGGCCCCACCGGCCCTCACGAACGCAACACCAGACTTCCCTGGTGGCGCAGTGGTTAAGAATTCACCTGCCAATGCAGGGGACACGGGTTTGAGCCCTGGTCCGGGAAGATCCCACATGCTGTGGAGCAACTAAGCCCGTGCACCACAACTACTGAGCCTACGCTCTAGAACCCGCAAGCCCCGACTGCTGAAGCCCACGCGCTTAGAGCCTGTGCTCTGCCACAAGAGAAGCCACCGCAATGAGAAGCCCCCACTCGCCGCAACTAGAGAAAGCCTCCGTGCAGCAATGCAGACCCAACACAGCCCAAAATTAATTAATTAAGGGAAAAAAAAAAAGGCAGCACCTGGGGGCTGGCAGACTGATGCACCGAGTCTTACATCACGTCTACTTAGTATCCTGCATGTCAGGGCCATGCTGGACCTGGGGCTGCCCAGACAGAGTGGGGCCTGCATCACCCTTCCCAGGAGGGAGGGTGGAGGGAAACCCTGCATGACCTCTGAGGCCCTAAGAACCCTTGACTAAGGCTGAGCTCAATTTGAAACAGTGGGTGACCAGAGCAGACATTTCATTCATCTATCAATCAGAATCCAGCACTGGAGGAGCAGCAAACAATGGCCTCGCTCAACCTTGACGCTAATCCTGACATGGACCCTAACCCTAAACTCTGATCCTGACCCTAAGCCCTGACCTAACCTTAGCCTAACCCGTACCCTAAACCTGTACCTTACCCTAACCCATGCTCTACCCGCATCCTACCTGTACCCCAATTCTCACCCATACCCTAACACCCACTCTAACACAGAACCCTAACACCCTGAGACCAAAACCATAAACCTTAACCAATAAGCTAAACCATAACCATAACCAAACCATAAAATATAGTCATTAACCATACCCATAAATAACTCATTAACCATAAAACTTAAACCATAACAGCAACCATAAACCATACACAGCCCCAACCCTCACACCAGCCCCAGCCCTAATGCTAACCCTCCAAACCACTTATACCAAGCCAAGTCTAATCAGATTATACAAATACATCTTGAAAAAGAAAACTGGGGAATACTCTGGTGGCCCAGTGGTTAGGACTCTGTGCTTTCACTGCCAAGGGCTCGGGTTCGATCCCTGACTGGGGAACTAAGATCCCACAAGCCATGGGACGTGGCCAAAATAAATAAATAATTAAAATGAAATAAAACCACTATTTTAAAAAAGATTTTAAAAATAAAGGAAAAAAACAAGAAAACTACCCCAGTACAACTTATAAATAGGAATGTAAAAATCTATCACACAATAATAGCAACATGAAACCAACAGAACTTTAAATGGATAATGCCATAAGCAAGTATCTCTACACCAGGAATTTCAGGTTGCTCAACATATGAAAAGTAAGCAATGTATTCAACCACAATAATGGTGTGAAGTAAAAACACATAATCATATCAATTAATGCAAAAAGTCTACAATGAAAATCCAGTGTTATTTCATGAAAAACACTCAAGAAAGCAGGAATAAAAGGAAATTTGCTCAATATGGAAAAGAGTAGTACAGAAAGCCACAGCAAACATCCTGCTCAACGTTAAAGACTGAAAGATTTACTCCTGAAATCAGGAACAAGGCCAGGAAGCTGGCCTTCATCACCGTTACTCAATAGTGTACTGGAAGTTCTACCCAGAATCTTGAGGAAAGAAAGAAAAGGCATCCATGGGTGAATGGAAAAATTAAAACCGTGTCTCTTCACAGAACCTAGGTCACATCATCTTATATATAAAACTAACTATAATCATAAAGAAATTATTTGAGCTAATCAACTCATTAATAAGCAAAGTTATCGAACAAAAGATCAATTCATGAACATCTATCTTATATGCATACGCTGGCAAAAAATAATCTGAAAAAGAATTTATGAGAACAATTCCATTTTTAATAATGTCAACATCAAGATTTAGGAGTATATTTAATCAAGGTACAAGACTTGTTTTTATGTATGTAAAGTTGTATGTTTGAAATTACTGGAAAGTCAATTACTTTTCAAAACATCATGTATGTCAACAGCATGCCAGAAAAGCAGAGAAAACATCAAACTTCCATATAGAAGCCAAGCCTTACCCGAATCCAGTTCACCCAAAGTCCACATGTCATTTAGAGGCACTGTGGGAAGGTTATATTAGGAGCCGCTGTCCTCCGTGTTGTGGACGACCTGGATATGGTAGAAACAGTGGGATTTTTGAATTCCAATTTTCCACTTCAGTCCACAAAAAAACTATGAGAACTAATAAATCAATTCAGTAAAGTTGCAAAATCAATACACAGAAATCACTTGCCTTTCTAAACACTAATAATGAACCATCAGAAAGAGAAAGAAAGCAACCCTATTTACAACTGCATCAAAAAGAACAAAATACCTGGGAATAAAGTCAACCAAGGAGGTGAAAGACCTGCACACTGAAAACTTGAAGACATTGATGAAGACATTGCAAAACACACCAATAAATGGAAAGATATCCTGTTCTCATGGAATGGAACAATTAATATTGTTAAAATATCCATGCTACCCAAAGCAGTGGACACAGTGAATGCAATCCCTCCCAAAATTCCATGGTATTTTCCCCCAAAATAGAGCAAATCCTCCTAATATCTGTGGGGAACCACAAAGGACCCCAAATAGCCAAAGAAACCCTGAAAAAAGAGAACGGGCTGGAGGCATCTCCCTCCCTGACGTCACACTCTGCTGAGAAGCTACAGTCACCAAAACAGTGTGGAACTGGCTCAAAACCGGCACAGGGACCAGAGGAACAGGACAGAGAGACCAGAATTCAACCCACACGGACGGGGTCGGTGAATTTATGACACAGGGACCAAGGACACACCAAGGAGCACGACACGCCCCACGATAAAAGGTGCTGGGAAAACTGGACGCCCCATAACTCACGCTGGCTACCCTGCACACAAACCTGACCAAACACCCAGCTTTCCACGCCAAGCCCTCCCTCGCTCACACGAAGACGGACCCCCTCAACGGTCAGCCGCCCACAGGAAGCTTCTCCCCACTTTTCCTCACCGTGTCTTCACCTTTTCCTCAGGCATCACCTGGGTCCTCAGGAAACCTAGTTCCCTAGTCAGCGTGGAGGCAGCCCCACTTTGTCCTGAAGCCTAAACCCCAGCGAGTCCTAAAGAGACGGAGACCGAGCTCCTCTCAGCAGAGACGCTGAGCCGGGCGTCCTACCCGAAGGCCCCCGCCCCCGCCCCCGCCCCCGCGCCTGAGGAGGCTCAACTCCTCTCAGCTGCCCTCACAATCGAGTTCGCAGGGAACGAGCATGCGCTGTGGGTCAGAGAGGCGAACTCGGCGCCACCCTGTGGTCAGTGCAGGAAGTGCAGGCCGCGCCTCCCTCACAGGTCACTGGAGGCAGCGTGCCCTACTGACAGGACTGCTGAATCCATTCAACTGGAAATTCCAACGAAAATGGAGTCTCTATCCCAAAAGTTTTCTAAAAGTAGTTAAGGAACAATTAATTGGAAACCATTTGGAATGAAGTGAATGTAGATGCAAACTTTACAACTTATACCAAATTCACTCAAAGTTATTCAGAGGCAAATTTTATTTGAGTTTATAATTTATTTTTGGCTGCGTTGGGTCTTCGCTGCTGCATGTGGGCTTTCTCTAGTTGCGTCGAGCGGGGCTACTCTTCGTTGTGGTGCACGGGCTTCTCATTGCGGTGGCTTCTCTTGTGGGCGAGCACGGGCTCTGGCGCGCAGGCTTCAGTAGTTATGCCGCGCAGGCTTGGTTGCTCTGAGGCATGTGGGATCTTCCCGGACCAGGGCTCGACCCCGTGTCCCCTGCATTGGCAGGCGGACTCTTAACCACTGCGTCACCAGGGAAGTCCCCACAGACAAATTTTAAATACAAAACTATTCAAGGGGCTTCCCTGGTGGCGCAGTGGTTGAGAATCTGCCTGCTAATGCAGGGGACACAGGTTCGAGCCCTGGTCTGGGAAGATCCCACATGCCGCGGAGCAACTAGCCCCGTGAGCCACAACTACTGAGCCTGCGCGTCTGGAGCCTGTGCTCCGCAACAAGGGAGGCCGCGATAGTGAGAGGTCCGTGCACCGCGATAAAGAGTGGCACCCGCTTGCCACAACTAGAGAAAGCCTTCGCACAGAAACGAAGACCCAACACAGCCAAAAATAAATTAATTAATTCATCAATTTTTAAAAAAAAGCTGTCTCTCAAATTTAACTTCCAGAATATATTCAGGAAAAACGCATATGCCCTTTTTGGCCAACCAAAGAAGCGGGCGATGCAAATCAACACTACAAAGAGGTATCACTTCGAATCAGAAAAAAGGACCATCCTCACAAAGGGTAAAAACCAGATATGCAGGACAAGGAGAGGAGAAAAGGGAGCCTTGTTACGCTGAAGGGGGGAATGTAAATGGCCAACGGCCACTCTGGAGAAGTGTGCTGTGTTTCCTGAAACATCTAAAAAACAGAGCTACAAAGCATAGGGCGCTTCCACTCATGGGCCTATATGTTGGCAAAACCAAAAATCCACAGGACGCAGGCACCCCGTTTACTGCTGCTATGTTTACAACAGCCTCGACTTGGGTACAACTTCATAGTCCTTGGAAGGAAAAAACGGTGAAAGAAAATTTGGTACTTAAGCACAACGGAATATTACTCAGCCCTGAAATCAATGAAATGAGGCCAGCTGCAGCAACTCAGGGGGACTTATGTATCGTCATTGAGAGTGAAATATGTTAGACAGCAAGAGAAACTTATCATAAGATATCACTTATAAAGGGAATCTAAAAATCGCCAACCATGAACTGAATTACAAACAGAACACCATCACACATTTACAAAACACACTTACGGCTGCTTAAGGGGAAAAGTGTGGTGCGGTGATGCATAAACCAGGAGGTTGAAATTGGCACAGATACCGTTCCATACGCCAATAATGTAATCGCCAAGACATATTCACTGTTCAAGGAACTGGACTCAGCACACTCTATTCACAGAAAAAACATTATCTGACTACTGGAACCTAGAAAAGAATTTATTGATGTCTCTCTGTAAGTGACTCAGGTGGATGTACAGCACCAAGAAACACAACATTGCAAATCAGCTACACCCCATTATAAAAATTAATTATAAAAAAAGAAAGACAGTGAGAGAGAGAGGAATTCTCACAAAATTCAATCAGGGGCTGTGATGCAACTGGACTGACCACATCTACACTCACAGCTCAATGGGACGTAAGGCTGGACACCCTAACCCTAAACCCTAACCCTAACCCTAACCCTAACCCAACCCTAACCCTACCTTAACCCTAACCCTAACCCAACACTAACCCTAACCGTAAACCTAAACCCTAACCCTATCCCCTAACCCTAACCCAACCCTAAGCCTAAACCTAACCCCTAGCCCTAGCCCTAGCCCTAACCCTGATCCTAACCCCTAACCCTTAACCCCTAACCCCTAACCCTACCGAAGTTCACAAGTAAACTTCTCGCCCACCTGGAGAGAGTGATTTAATTTGAAAGAGTAAAGACCCAATCAGCTCAGTAATTGGCCACGGGGGCTGGAGGGGCCAAGGCTAACCTGAGCTGGAGGAACGTGGGTGCCTGCCTGGATGCTCAGAGGCCAAGGGCTGTCCTGAGACCTGCTTGGACACCCGTGCAGATGGAACAAAGGATCCGCCCAGTCCCAAGAGGGCCCCACCGGCCCTCACGAACGCAACACCAGACTTCCCTGGTGGCGCAGTGGTTAAGAATTCACCTGCCAATGCAGGGGACACGGGTTTGAGCCCTGGTCCGGGAAGATCCCACATGCTGTGGAGCAACTAAGCCCGTGCACCACAACTACTAAGCCTACGCTCTAGAACCCGCAAGCCCCGACTGCTGAAGCCCACGCGCTTAGAGCCTGTGCTCTGCCACAAGAGAAGCCACCGCAATGAGAAGCCCCCACTCGCCGCAACTAGAGAAAGCCTCCGTGCAGCAATGCAGACCCAACACAGCCCAAAATTAATTAATTAAGGGAAAAAAAAAAGGCAGCACCTGGGGGCTGGCAGACTGATGCACCGAGTCTTACATCACGTCTACTTAGTATCCTGCATGTCAGGGCCATGCTGGACCTGGGGCTGCCCAGACAGAGTGGGGCCTGCATCACCCTTCCCAGGAGGGAGGGTGGAGGGAAACCCTGCATGACCTCTGAGGCCCTAAGAACCCTTGACTAAGGCTGAGCTCAATTTGAAACAGTGGGTGACCAGAGCAGACATTTCATTCATCTATCAATGAGAATCCAGCACTGGAGGAGCAGAAAACAATGGCCTCGCTCAACCTTGACGCTAATCCTGACATGGACCCTAACCCTAAACTCTGATCCTGACCCTAAGCCCTGACCTAACCTTAGCCTAACCCGTACCCTAAACCTGTACCTTACCCTAACCCATGCTCTACCCGCATCCTACCTGTACCCCAATTCTCACCCATACCCTAACACCCACTCTAACACAGAACCCTAACACCCTGAGACCAAAACCATAAACCTTAACCAATAAGCTAAACCATAACCATAACCAAACCATAAAATATAGTCATTAACCATACCCATAAATAACTCATTAACCATAAAACTTAAACCATAACAGCAACCATAAACCATACACAGCCCCAACCCTCACACCAGCCCCAGCCCTAATGCTAACCCTCCAAACCACTTATACCAAGCCAAGTCTAATCAGATTATACAAATACATCTTGAAAAAGAAAACTGGGGAATACTCTGGTGGCCCAGCGGTTAGGACTCTGTGCTTTCACTGCCAAGGGCTCGGGTTCGATCCCTGACTGGGGAACTAAGATCCCACAAGCCATGGGACGTGGCCAAAATAAATAAATAATTAAAATGAAATAAAACCACTATTTTAAAAAAGATTTTAAAAATAAAGGAAAAAAACAAGAAAACTACCCCAGTACAACTTATAAATAGGAATGTAAAAATCTATCACACAATAATAGCAACATGAAACCAACAGAACTTTAAATGGATAATGCCATAAGCAAGTATCTCTACACCAGGAATTTCAGGTTGCTCAACATATGAAAAGTAAGCAATGTATTCAACCACAATAATGGTGTGAAGTAAAAACACATAATCATATCAATTAATGCAAAAAGTCTACAATGAAAATCCAGTGTTATTTCATGAAAAACACTCAAGAAAGCAGGAATAAAAGGAAATTTGCTCAATATGGAAAAGAGTAGTACAGAAAGCCACAGCAAACATCCTGCTCAACGTTAAAGACTGAAAGATTTACTCCTGAAATCAGGAACAGGGCCAGGAAGCTGGCCTTCATCACCGTTACTCAATAGTGTACTGGAAGTTCTACCCAGAATCTTGAGGAAAGAAAGAAAAGGCATCCATGGGTGAATGGAAAAATTAAAACCGTGTCTCTTCACAGAACCTAGGTCACATCATCTTATATATAAAACTAACTATAATCATAAAGAAATTATTTGAGCTAATCAACTCATTAATAAGCAAAGTTATCGAACAAAAGATCAATTCATGAACATCTATCTTATATGCATACGCTGGCAAAAAATAATCTGAAAAAGAATTTATGAGAACAATTCCATTTTTAATAATGTCAACATCAAGATTTAGGAGTATATTTAATCAAGGTACAAGACTTGTTTTTATGTATGTAAAGTTGTATGTTTGAAATTACTGGAAAGTCAATTACTTTTCAAAACATCATGTATGTCAACAGCATGCCAGAAAAGCAGAGAAAACATCAAACTTCCATATAGAAGCCAAGCCTTACCCGAATCCAGTTCACCCAAAGTCCACATGTCATTTAGAGGCACTGTGGGAAGGTTATATTAGGAGCCGCTGTCCTCCGTGTTGTGGACGACCTGGATATGGTAGAAACAGTGGGATTTTTGAATTCCAATTTTCCACTTCAGTCCACAAAAAAACTATGAGAACTAATAAATCAATTCAGTAAAGTTGCAAAATCAATACACAGAAATCACTTGCCTTTCTAAACACTAATAATGAACCATCAGAAAGAGAAAGAAAGCAACCCTATTTACAACTGCATCAAAAAGAACAAAATACCTGGGAATAAAGTCAACCAAGGAGGTGAAAGACCTGCACACTGAAAACTTGAAGACATTGATGAAGACATTGCAAAACACACCAATAAATGGAAAGATATCCTGTTCTCATGGAATGGAACAATTAATATTGTTAAAATATCCATGCTACCCAAAGCAGTGGACACAGTGAATGCAATCCCTCCCAAAATTCCATGGTATTTTCCCCCAAAATAGAGCAAATCCTCCTAATATCTGTGGGGAACCACAAAGGACCCCAAATAGCCAAAGAAACCCTGAAAAAAGAGAACGGGCTGGAGGCATCTCCCTCCCTGACGTCACACTCTGCTGAGAAGCTACAGTCACCAAAACAGTGTGGAACTGGCTCAAAACCGGCACAGGGACCAGAGGAACAGGACAGAGAGACCAGAATTCAACCCACACGGACGGGGTCGGTGAATTTATGACACAGGGACCAAGGACACACCAAGGAGCACGACACGCCCCACGATAAAAGGTGCTGGGAAAACTGGACGCCCCATAACTCACGCTGGCTACCCTGCACACAAACCTGACCAAACACCCAGCTTTCCACGCCAAGCCCTCCCTCGCTCACACGAAGACGGACCCCCTCAACGGTCAGCCGCCCACAGGAAGCTTCTCCCCACTTTTCCTCACCGTGTCTTCACCTTTTCCTCAGGCATCACCTGGGTCCTCAGGAAACCTAGTTCCCTAGTCAGCGTGGAGGCAGCCCCACTTTGTCCTGAAGCCTAAACCCCAGCGAGTCCTAAAGAGACGGAGACCGAGCTCCTCTCAGCAGAGACGCTGAGCCGGGCGTCCTACCCGAAGGCCCCCGCCCCCGCGCCAGAGGAGGCTCAACTCCTCTCAGCTGCCCTCACAATCGAGTTCGCAGGGAACGAGCATGCGCTGTGGGTCAGAGAGGCGAACTCGGCGCCACCCTGTGGTCAGTGCAGGAAGTGCAGGCCGTGCCTCCCTCACAGGTCACTGGAGGCAGCGTGCCCTACTGACAGGACTGCTGAATCCATTCAACTGGAAATTCCAACGAAAATGGAGTCTCTATCCCAAAAGTTTTCTAAAAGTAGTTAAGGAACAATTAATTGGAAACCATTTGGAATGAAGTGAATGTAGATGCAAACTTTACAACTTATACCAAATTCACTCAAAGTTATTCAGAGGCAAATTTTATTTGAGTTTATAATTTATTTTTGGCTGCGTTGGGTCTTCGCTGCTGCATGTGGGCTTTCTCTAGTTGCGTCGAGCGGGGCTACTCTTCGTTGTGGTGCACGGGCTTCTCATTGCGGTGGCTTCTCTTGTGGGCGAGCACGGGCTCTGGCGCGCAGGCTTCAGTAGTTATGCCGCGCAGGCTTGGTTGCTCTGAGGCATGTGGGATCTTCCCGGACCAGGGCTCGACCCCGTGTCCCCTGCATTGGCAGGCGGACTCTTAACCACTGCGTCACCAGGGAAGTCCCCACAGACAAATTTTAAATACAAAACTATTCAAGGGGCTTCCCTGGTGGCGCAGTGGTTGAGAATCTGCCTGCTAATGCAGGGGACACAGGTTCGAGCCCTGGTCTGGGAAGATCCCACATGCCGCGGAGCAACTAGCCCCGTGAGCCACAACTACTGAGCCTGCGCGTCTGGAGCCTGTGCTCCGCAACAAGGGAGGCCGCGATAGTGAGAGGTCCGTGCACCGCGATAAAGAGTGGCACCCGCTTGCCACAACTAGAGAAAGCCTTTGCACAGAAACGAAGACCCAACACAGCCAAAAATAAATTAATTAATTCATCAATTTTAAAAAAAAAGCTGTCTCTCAAATTTAACTTCCAGAATATATTCAGGAAAAACGCATATGCCCTTTTTGGCCAACCAAAGAAGCGGGCGATGCAAATCAACACTACAAAGAGGTATCACTTCGAATCAGAAAAAAGGACCATCCTCACAAAGGGTAAAAACCAGATATGCAGGACAAGGAGAGGAGAAAAGGGAGCCTTGTTACGCTGAAGGGGGGAATGTAAATGGCCAACAGCCACTCTGGAGAAGTGTGCTGTGTTTCCTGAAACATCTAAAAAACAGAGCTACAAAGCATAGGGCGCTTCCACTCATGGGCCTATATGTTGGCAAAACCAAAAATCCACAGGACGCAGGCACCCCGTTTACTGCTGCTATGTTTACAACAGCCTCGACTTGGGTACAACTTCATAGTCCTTGGAAGGAAAAAACGGTGAAAGAAAATTTGGTACTTAAGCACAACGGAATATTACTCAGCCCTGAAATCAATGAAATGAGGCCAGTTACAGCAACTCAGGGGGACTTATGTATCGTCATTGAGAGTGAAATAAGTTAGACAGCAAGAGAAACTTATCATAAGATATCACTTATAAAGGGAATCTAAAAATCGCCAACCGTGAACTGAATTACAAACAGAACACCATCAGACATTTACAAAACACACTTACGGCTGCTTAAGGGGAAAAGTGTGGTGCGTTGATGCATAAACCAGGAGGTTGAAATTGGCACAGATACCGTTCCATACGCCAATAATGTAATCGCCAAGACATATTCACTGTTCAAGGAACTGGACTCAGCACACTCTATTCACAGAAAAAACATATATCTGACTACTGGAATCTAGAAAAGAATTTATTGATGTCTCTCTGTAAGTGACTCAGGTGGATGTACAGCACCAAGAAACACAACATTGCAAATCAGCTACACCCCATTATAAAAATTAATTATAAAAAAAGAAAGACAGTGAGAGAGAGAGGAATTCTCACAAAATTCAATCAGGGGCTGTGATGCAACTGGACTGACCACATCTACACTCACAGCTCAATGGGACGTAAGGCTGGACACCCTAACCCTAAACCCTAACCCTAACCCTAACCCTAACCCAACCCTAACCCTACCTTAACCCTAACCCTAACCCAACACTAACCCTAACCGTAAACCTAAACCCTAACCCTATCCCCTAACCCTAACCCAACCCTAAGCCTAAACCTAACCCCTAGCCCTAGCCCTAGCCCTAACCCTGATCCTAACCCCTAACCCTTAACCCCTAACCCCTAACCCTACCGAAGTTCACAAGTAAACTTCTCGCCCACCTGGAGAGAGTGATTTAATTTGAAAGAGTAAAGACCCAATCAGCTCAGTAATTGGCCACGGGGGCTGGAGGGGCCAAGGCTAACCTGAGCTGGAGGAACGTGGGTGCCTGCCTGGATGCTCAGAGGCCAAGGGCTGTCCTGAGACCTGCTTGGACACCCGTGCAGATGGAACAAAGGATCCGCCCAGTCCCAAGAGGGCCCCACCGGCCCTCACGAACGCAACACCAGACTTCCCTGGTGGCGCAGTGGTTAAGAATTCACCTGCCAATGCAGGGGACACGGGTTTGAGCCCTGGTCCGGGAAGATCCCACATGCTGTGGAGCAACTAAGCCCGTGCACCACAACTACTGAGCCTACGCTCTAGAACCCGCAAGCCCCGACTGCTGAAGCCCACGCGCTTAGAGCCTGTGCTCTGCCACAAGAGAAGCCACCGCAATGAGAAGCCCCCACTCGCCGCAACTAGAGAAAGCCTCCGTGCAGCAATGCAGACCCAACACAGCCCAAAATTAATTAATTAAGGGAAAAAAAAAAAGGCAGCACCTGGGGGCTGGCAGACTGATGCACCGAGTCTTACATCACGTCTACTTAGTATCCTGCATGTCAGGGCCATGCTGGACCTGGGGCTGCCCAGACAGAGTGGGGCCTGCATCACCCTTCCCAGGAGGGAGGGTGGAGGGAAACCCTGCATGACCTCTGAGGCCCTAAGAACCCTTGACTAAGGCTGAGCTCAATTTGAAACAGTGGGTGACCAGAGCAGACATTTCATTCATCTATCAATCAGAATCCAGCACTGGAGGAGCAGCAAACAATGGCCTCGCTCAACCTTGACGCTAATCCTGACATGGACCCTAACCCTAAACTCTGATCCTGACCCTAAGCCCTGACCTAACCTTAGCCTAACCCGTACCCTAAACCTGTACCTTACCCTAACCCATGCTCTACCCGCATCCTACCTGTACCCCAATTCTCACCCATACCCTAACACCCACTCTAACACAGAACCCTAACACCCTGAGACCAAAACCATAAACCTTAACCAATAAGCTAAACCATAACCATAACCAAACCATAAAATATAGTCATTAACCATACCCATAAATAACTCATTAACCATAAAACTTAAACCATAACAGCAACCATAAACCATACACAGCCCCAACCCTCACACCAGCCCCAGCCCTAATGCTAACCCTCCAAACCACTTATACCAAGCCAAGTCTAATCAGATTATACAAATACATCTTGAAAAAGAAAACTGGGGAATACTCTGGTGGCCCAGTGGTTAGGACTCTGTGCTTTCACTGCCAAGGGCTCGGGTTCGATCCCTGACTGGGGAACTAAGATCCCACAAGCCATGGGACGTGGCCAAAATAAATAAATAATTAAAATGAAATAAAACCACTATTTTAAAAAAGATTTTAAAAATAAAGGAAAAAAACAAGAAAACTACCCCAGTACAACTTATAAATAGGAATGTAAAAATCTATCACACAATAATAGCAACATGAAACCAACAGAACTTTAAATGGATAATGCCATAAGCAAGTATCTCTACACCAGGAATTTCAGGTTGCTCAACATATGAAAAGTAAGCAATGTATTCAACCACAATAATGGTGTGAAGTAAAAACACATAATCATATCAATTAATGCAAAAAGTCTACAATGAAAATCCAGTGTTATTTCATGAAAAACACTCAAGAAAGCAGGAATAAAAGGAAATTTGCTCAATATGGAAAAGAGTAGTACAGCAAGCCACAGCAAACATCCTGCTCAACGTTAAAGACTGAAAGATTTACTCCTGAAATCAGGAACAAGGCCAGGAAGCTGGCCTTCATCACCGTTACTCAATAGTGTACTGGAAGTTCTACCCAGAATCTTGAGGAAAGAAAGAAAAGGCATCCATGGGTGAATGGAAAAATTAAAACCGTGTCTCTTCACAGAACCTAGGTCACATCATCTTATATATAAAACTAACTATAATCATAAAGAAATTATTTGAGCTAATCAACTCATTAATAAGCAAAGTTATCGAACAAAAGATCAATTCATGAACATCTATCTTATATGCATACGCTGGCAAAAAATAATCTGAAAAAGAATTTATGAGAACAATTCCATTTTTAATAATGTCAACATCAAGATTTAGGAGTATATTTAATCAAGGTACAAGACTTGTTTTTATGTATGTAAAGTTGTATGTTTGAAATTACTGGAAAGTCAATTACTTTTCAAAACATCATGTATGTCAACAGCATGCCAGAAAAGCAGAGAAAACATCAAACTTCCATATAGAAGCCAAGCCTTACCCGAATCCAGTTCACCCAAAGTCCACATGTCATTTAGAGGCACTGTGGGAAGGTTATATTAGGAGCCGCTGTCCTCCGTGTTGTGGACGACCTGGATATGGTAGAAACAGTGGGATTTTTGAATTCCAATTTTCCACTTCAGTCCACAAAAAAACTATGAGAACTAATAAATCAATTCAGTAAAGTTGCAAAATCAATACACAGAAATCACTTGCCTTTCTAAACACTAATAATGAACCATCAGAAAGAGAAAGAAAGCAACCCTATTTACAACTGCATCAAAAAGAACAAAATACCTGGGAATAAAGTCAACCAAGGAGGTGAAAGACCTGCACACTGAAAACTTGAAGACATTGATGAAGACATTGCAAAACACACCAATAAATGGAAAGATATCCTGTTCTCATGGAATGGAACAATTAATATTGTTAAAATATCCATGCTACCCAAAGCAGTGGACACAGTGAATGCAATCCCTCCCAAAATTCCATGGTATTTTCCCCCAAAATAGAGCAAATCCTCCTAATATCTGTGGGGAACCACAAAGGACCCCAAATAGCCAAAGAAACCCTGAAAAAAGAGAACGGGCTGGAGGCATCTCCCTCCCTGACGTCACACTCTGCTGAGAAGCTACAGTCACCAAAACAGTGTGGAACTGGCTCAAAACCGGCACAGGGACCAGAGGAACAGGACAGAGAGACCAGAATTCAACCCACACGGACGGGGTCGGTGAATTTATGACACAGGGACCAAGGACACACCAAGGAGCACGACACGCCCCACGATAAAAGGTGCTGGGAAAACTGGACGCCCCATAACTCACGCTGGCTACCCTGCACACAAACCTGACCAAACACCCAGCTTTCCACGCCAAGCCCTCCCTCGCTCACACGAAGACGGACCCCCTCAACGGTCAGCCGCCCACAGGAAGCTTCTCCCCACTTTTCCTCACCGTGTCTTCACCTTTTCCTCAGGCATCACCTGGGTCCTCAGGAAACCTAGTTCCCTAGTCAGCGTGGAGGCAGCCCCACTTTGTCCTGAAGCCTAAACCCCAGCGAGTCCTAAAGAGACGGAGACCGAGCTCCTCTCAGCAGAGACGCTGAGCCGGGCGTCCTACCCGAAGGCCCCCGCCCCCGCCCCCGCCCCCGCGCCTGAGGAGGCTCAACTCCTCTCAGCTGCCCTCACAATCGAGTTCGCAGGGAACGAGCATGCGCTGTGGGTCAGAGAGGCGAACTCGGCGCCACCCTGTGGTCAGTGCAGGAAGTGCAGGCCGCGCCTCCCTCACAGGTCACTGGAGGCAGCGTGCCCTACTGACAGGACTGCTGAATCCATTCAACTGGAAATTCCAACGAAAATGGAGTCTCTATCCCAAAAGTTTTCTAAAAGTAGTTAAGGAACAATTAATTGGAAACCATTTGGAATGAAGTGAATGTAGATGCAAACTTTACAACTTATACCAAATTCACTCAAAGTTATTCAGAGGCAAATTTTATTTGAGTTTATAATTTATTTTTGGCTGCGTTGGGTCTTCGCTGCTGCATGTGGGCTTTCTCTAGTTGCGTCGAGCGGGGCTACTCTTCGTTGTGGTGCACGGGCTTCTCATTGCGGTGGCTTCTCTTGTGGGCGAGCACGGGCTCTGGCGCGCAGGCTTCAGTAGTTATGCCGCGCAGGCTTGGTTGCTCTGAGGCATGTGGGATCTTCCCGGACCAGGGCTCGACCCCGTGTCCCCTGCATTGGCAGGCGGACTCTTAACCACTGCGTCACCAGGGAAGTCCCCACAGACAAATTTTAAATACAAAACTATTCAAGGGGCTTCCCTGGTGGCGCAGTGGTTGAGAATCTGCCTGCTAATGCAGGGGACACAGGTTCGAGCCCTGGTCTGGGAAGATCCCACATGCCGCGGAGCAACTAGCCCCGTGAGCCACAACTACTGAGCCTGCGCGTCTGGAGCCTGTGCTCCGCAACAAGGGAGGCCGCGATAGTGAGAGGTCCGTGCACCGCGATAAAGAGTGGCACCCGCTTGCCACAACTAGAGAAAGCCTTCGCACAGAAACGAAGACCCAACACAGCCAAAAATAAATTAATTAATTCATCAATTTTTAAAAAAAAGCTGTCTCTCAAATTTAACTTCCAGAATATATTCAGGAAAAACGCATATGCCCTTTTTGGCCAACCAAAGAAGCGGGCGATGCAAATCAACACTACAAAGAGGTATCACTTCGAATCAGAAAAAAGGACCATCCTCACAAAGGGTAAAAACCAGATATGCAGGACAAGGAGAGGAGAAAAGGGAGCCTTGTTACGCTGAAGGGGGGAATGTAAATGGCCAACGGCCACTCTGGAGAAGTGTGCTGTGTTTCCTGAAACATCTAAAAAACAGAGCTACAAAGCATAGGGCGCTTCCACTCATGGGCCTATATGTTGGCAAAACCAAAAATCCACAGGACGCAGGCACCCCGTTTACTGCTGCTATGTTTACAACAGCCTCGACTTGGGTACAACTTCATAGTCCTTGGAAGGAAAAAACGGTGAAAGAAAATTTGGTACTTAAGCACAACGGAATATTACTCAGCCCTGAAATCAATGAAATGAGGCCAGCTGCAGCAACTCAGGGGGACTTATGTATCGTCATTGAGAGTGAAATATGTTAGACAGCAAGAGAAACTTATCATAAGATATCACTTATAAAGGGAATCTAAAAATCGCCAACCATGAACTGAATTACAAACAGAACACCATCACACATTTACAAAACACACTTACGGCTGCTTAAGGGGAAAAGTGTGGTGCGGTGATGCATAAACCAGGAGGTTGAAATTGGCACAGATACCGTTCCATACGCCAATAATGTAATCGCCAAGACATATTCACTGTTCAAGGAACTGGACTCAGCACACTCTATTCACAGAAAAAACATTATCTGACTACTGGAACCTAGAAAAGAATTTATTGATGTCTCTCTGTAAGTGACTCAGGTGGATGTACAGCACCAAGAAACACAACATTGCAAATCAGCTACACCCCATTATAAAAATTAATTATAAAAAAAGAAAGACAGTGAGAGAGAGAGGAATTCTCACAAAATTCAATCAGGGGCTGTGATGCAACTGGACTGACCACATCTACACTCACAGCTCAATGGGACGTAAGGCTGGACACCCTAACCCTAAACCCTAACCCTAACCCTAACCCTAACCCAACCCTAACCCTACCTTAACCCTAACCCTAACCCAACACTAACCCTAACCGTAAACCTAAACCCTAACCCTATCCCCTAACCCTAACCCAACCCTAAGCCTAAACCTAACCCCTAGCCCTAGCCCTAGCCCTAACCCTGATCCTAACCCCTAACCCTTAACCCCTAACCCCTAACCCTACCGAAGTTCACAAGTAAACTTCTCGCCCACCTGGAGAGAGTGATTTAATTTGAAAGAGTAAAGACCCAATCAGCTCAGTAATTGGCCACGGGGGCTGGAGGGGCCAAGGCTAACCTGAGCTGGAGGAACGTGGGTGCCTGCCTGGATGCTCAGAGGCCAAGGGCTGTCCTGAGACCTGCTTGGACACCCGTGCAGATGGAACAAAGGATCCGCCCAGTCCCAAGAGGGCCCCACCGGCCCTCACGAACGCAACACCAGACTTCCCTGGTGGCGCAGTGGTTAAGAATTCACCTGCCAATGCAGGGGACACGGGTTTGAGCCCTGGTCCGGGAAGATCCCACATGCTGTGGAGCAACTAAGCCCGTGCACCACAACTACTGAGCCTACGCTCTAGAACCCGCAAGCCCCGACTGCTGAAGCCCACGCGCTTAGAGCCTGTGCTCTGCCACAAGAGAAGCCACCGCAATGAGAAGCCCCCACTCGCCGCAACTAGAGAAAGCCTCCGTGCAGCAATGCAGACCCAACACAGCCCAAAATTAATTAATTAAGGGAAAAAAAAAAGGCAGCACCTGGGGGCTGGCAGACTGATGCACCGAGTCTTACATCACGTCTACTTAGTATCCTGCATGTCAGGGCCATGCTGGACCTGGGGCTGCCCAGACAGAGTGGGGCCTGCATCACCCTTCCCAGGAGGGAGGGTGGAGGGAAACCCTGCATGACCTCTGAGGCCCTAAGAACCCTTGACTAAGGCTGAGCTCAATTTGAAACAGTGGGTGACCAGAGCAGACATTTCATTCATCTATCAATCAGAATCCAGCACTGGAGGAGCAGCAAACAATGGCCTCGCTCAACCTTGACGCTAATCCTGACATGGACCCTAACCCTAAACTCTGATCCTGACCCTAAGCCCTGACCTAACCTTAGCCTAACCCGTACCCTAAACCTGTACCTTACCCTAACCCATGCTCTACCCGCATCCTACCTGTACCCCAATTCTCACCCATACCCTAACACCCACTCTAACACAGAACCCTAACACCCTGAGACCAAAACCATAAACCTTAACCAATAAGCTAAACCATAACCATAACCAAACCATAAAATATAGTCATTAACCATACCCATAAATAACTCATTAACCATAAAACTTAAACCATAACAGCAACCATAAACCATACACAGCCCCAACCCTCACACCAGCCCCAGCCCTAATGCTAACCCTCCAAACCACTTATACCAAGCCAAGTCTAATCAGATTATACAAATACATCTTGAAAAAGAAAACTGGGGAATACTCTGGTGGCCCAGTGGTTAGGACTCTGTGCTTTCACTGCCAAGGGCTCGGGTTCGATCCCTGACTGGGGAACTAAGATCCCACAAGCCATGGGACGTGGCCAAAATAAATAAATAATTAAAATGAAATAAAACCACTATTTTAAAAAAGATTTTAAAAATAAAGGAAAAAAACAAGAAAACTACCCCAGTACAACTTATAAATAGGAATGTAAAAATCTATCACACAATAATAGCAACATGAAACCAACAGAACTTTAAATGGATAATGCCATAAGCAAGTATCTCTACACCAGGAATTTCAGGTTGCTCAACATATGAAAAGTAAGCAATGTATTCAACCACAATAATGGTGTGAAGTAAAAACACATAATCATATCAATTAATGCAAAAAGTCTACAATGAAAATCCAGTGTTATTTCATGAAAAACACTCAAGAAAGCAGGAATAAAAGGAAATTTGCTCAATATGGAAAAGAGTAGTACAGAAAGCCACAGCAAACATCCTGCTCAACGTTAAAGACTGAAAGATTTACTCCTGAAATCAGGAACAGGGCCAGGAAGCTGGCCTTCATCACCGTTACTCAATAGTGTACTGGAAGTTCTACCCAGAATCTTGAGGAAAGAAAGAAAAGGCATCCATGGGTGAATGGAAAAATTAAAACCGTGTCTCTTCACAGAACCTAGGTCACATCATCTTATATATAAAACTAACTATAATCATAAAGAAATTATTTGAGCTAATCAACTCATTAATAAGCAAAGTTATCGAACAAA
Organism: Balaenoptera ricei; assembly: GCF_028023285.1. Classification (NCBI taxonomy): domain Eukaryota; kingdom Metazoa; phylum Chordata; class Mammalia; order Artiodactyla; family Balaenopteridae; genus Balaenoptera; species Balaenoptera ricei. Next base: position 30,620 of record NW_026777927.1, on the reverse strand, counting down.
AGATCAATTCATGAACATCTATCTTATATGCATACGCTGGCAAAAAATAATCTGAAAAAGAATTTATGAGAACAATTCCATTTTTAATAATGTCAACATCAAGATTTAGGAGTATATTTAATCAAGGTACAAGACTTGTTTTTATGTATGTAAAGTTGTATGTTTGAAATTACTGGAAAGTCAATTACTTTTCAAAACATCATGTATGTCAACAGCATGCCAGAAAAGCAGAGAAAACATCAAACTTCCATATAGAAGCCAAGCCTTACCCGAATCCAGTTCACCCAAAGTCCACATGTCATTTAGAGGCACTGTGGGAAGGTTATATTAGGAGCCGCTGTCCTCCGTGTTGTGGACGACCTGGATATGGTAGAAACAGTGGGATTTTTGAATTCCAATTTTCCACTTCAGTCCACAAAAAAACTATGAGAACTAATAAATCAATTCAGTAAAGTTGCAAAATCAATACACAGAAATCACTTGCCTTTCTAAACACTAATAATGAACCATCAGAAAGAGAAAGAAAGCAACCCTATTTACAACTGCATCAAAAAGAACAAAATACCTGGGAATAAAGTCAACCAAGGAGGTGAAAGACCTGCACACTGAAAACTTGAAGACATTGATGAAGACATTGCAAAACACACCAATAAATGGAAAGATATCCTGTTCTCATGGAATGGAACAATTAATATTGTTAAAATATCCATGCTACCCAAAGCAGTGGACACAGTGAATGCAATCCCTCCCAAAATTCCATGGTATTTTCCCCCAAAATAGAGCAAATCCTCCTAATATCTGTGGGGAACCACAAAGGACCCCAAATAGCCAAAGAAACCCTGAAAAAAGAGAACGGGCTGGAGGCATCTCCCTCCCTGACGTCACACTCTGCTGAGAAGCTACAGTCACCAAAACAGTGTGGAACTGGCTCAAAACCGGCACAGGGACCAGAGGAACAGGACAGAGAGACCAGAATTCAACCCACACGGACGGGGTCGGTGAATTTATGACACAGGGACCAAGGACACACCAAGGAGCACGACACGCCCCACGATAAAAGGTGCTGGGAAAACTGGACGCCCCATAACTCACGCTGGCTACCCTGCACACAAACCTGACCAAACACCCAGCTTTCCACGCCAAGCCCTCCCTCGCTCACACGAAGACGGACCCCCTCAACGGTCAGCCGCCCACAGGAAGCTTCTCCCCACTTTTCCTCACCGTGTCTTCACCTTTTCCTCAGGCATCACCTGGGTCCTCAGGAAACCTAGTTCCCTAGTCAGCGTGGAGGCAGCCCCACTTTGTCCTGAAGCCTAAACCCCAGCGAGTCCTAAAGAGACGGAGACCGAGCTCCTCTCAGCAGAGACGCTGAGCCGGGCGTCCTACCCGAAGGCCCCCGCCCCCGCGCCAGAGGAGGCTCAACTCCTCTCAGCTGCCCTCACAATCGAGTTCGCAGGGAACGAGCATGCGCTGTGGGTCAGAGAGGCGAACTCGGCGCCACCCTGTGGTCAGTGCAGGAAGTGCAGGCCGTGCCTCCCTCACAGGTCACTGGAGGCAGCGTGCCCTACTGACAGGACTGCTGAATCCATTCAACTGGAAATTCCAACGAAAATGGAGTCTCTATCCCAAAAGTTTTCTAAAAGTAGTTAAGGAACAATTAATTGGAAACCATTTGGAATGAAGTGAATGTAGATGCAAACTTTACAACTTATACCAAATTCACTCAAAGTTATTCAGAGGCAAATTTTATTTTAGTTTATAATTTATTTTTGGCTGCGTTGGGTCTTCGCTGCTGCATGTGGGCTTTCTCTAGTTGCGTCGAGCGGGGCTACTCTTCGTTGTGGTGCACGGGCTTCTCATTGCGGTGGCTTCTCTTGTGGGCGAGCACGGGCTCTGGCACGCAGGCTTCAGTAGTTATGCCGCGCAGGCTTGGTTGCTCTGAGGCATGTGGGATCTTCCCGGACCAGGGCTCGACCCCGTGTCCCCTGCATTGGCAGGCGGACTCTTAAACACTGCGTCACCAGGGAAGTCCCCACAGACAAATTTTAAATACAAAACTATTCAAGGGGCTTCCCTGGTGGCGCAGTGGTTGAGAATCTGCCTGCTAATGCAGGGGACACAGGTTCGAGCCCTGGTCTGGGAAGATCCCACATGCCGCGGAGCAACTAGCCCCGTGAGCCACAAATACTGAGCCTGCGCGTCTGGAGCCTGTGCTCCGCAACAAGGGAGGCCGCGATAGTGAGAGGTCCGTGCACCGCGATAAAGAGTGGCACCCGCTTGCCACAACTAGAGAAAGCCTTTGCACAGAAACGAAGACCCAACACAGCCAAAAATAAATTAATTAATTCATCAATTTTAAAAAAAAAGCTGTCTCTCAAATTTAACTTCCAGAATATATTCAGGAAAAACGCATATGCCCTTTTTGGCCAACCAAAGAAGCGGGCGATGCAAATCAACACTACAAAGAGGTATCACTTCGAATCAGAAAAAAGGACCATCCTCACAAAGGGTAAAAACCAGATATGCAGGACAAGGAGAGGAGAAAAGGGAGCCTTGTTACGCTGAAGGGGGGAATGTAAATGGCCAACGGCCACTCTGGAGAAGTGTGCTGTGTTTCCTGAAACATCTAAAAAACAGAGCTACAAAGCATAGGGCGCTTCCACTCATGGGCCTATATGTTGGAAAAACCAAAAATCCACAGGACGCAGGCACCCCGTTTACTGCTGCTATGTTTACAACAGCCTCGACTTGGGTACAACTTCATAGTCCTTGGAAGGAAAAAACGGTGAAAGAAAATTTGGTACTTAAGCACAACAGAATATTACTCAGCCCTGAAATCAATGAAATGAGGCCAGTTACAGCAACTCAGGGGGACTTATGTATCGTCATTGAGAGTGAAATAAGTTAGACAGCAAGAGAAACTTATCATAAGATATCACTTATAAAGGGAATCTAAAAATCGCCAACCGTGAACTGAATTACAAACAGAACACCATCAGACATTTACAAAACACACTTACGGCTGCTTAAGGGGAAAAGTGTGGTGCGTTGATGCATAAACCAGGAGGTTGAAATTGGCACAGATACCGTTCCATACGCCAATAATGTAATCGCCAAGACATATTCACTGTTCAAGGAACTGGACTCAGCACACTCTATTCACAGAAAAAACATTATCTGACTACTGGAACCTAGAAAAGAATTTATTGATGTCTCTCTGTAAGTGACTCAGGTGGATGTACAGCACCAAGAAACACAACATTGCAAATCAGCTACACCCCATTATAAAAATTAATTATAAAAAAAGAAAGACAGTGAGAGAGAGAGGAATTCTCACAAAATTCAATCAGGGGCTGTGATGCAACTGGACTGACCACATCTACACTCACAGCTGAATGGGACGTAAGGCTGGACACCCTAACCCTAAACCCTAACCCTAACCCTAACCCTAACCCAACCCTAACCCTACCTTAACCCTAACCCTAACCCAACACTAACCCTAACCGTAAACCTAAACCCTAACCCTATCCCCTAACCCTAACCCAACCCTAAGCCTAAACCTAACCCCTAGCCCTAGCCCTAGCCCTAACCCTGATCCTAACCCCTAACCCTTAACCCCTAACCCCTAACCCTACCGAAGTTCACAAGTAAACTTCTCGCCCACCTGGAGAGAGTGATTTAATTTGAAAGAGTAAAGACCCAATCAGCTCAGTAATTGGCCACGGGGGCTGGAGGGGCCAAGGCTAACCTGAGCTGGAGGAACGTGGGTGCCTGCCTGGATGCTCAGAGGCCAAGGGCTGTCCTGAGACCTGCTTGGACACCCGTGCAGATGGAACAAAGGATCCGCCCAGTCCCAAGAGGGCCCCACCGGCCCTCACGAACGCAACACCAGACTTCCCTGGTGGCGCAGTGGTTAAGAATTCACCTGCCAATGCAGGGGACACGGGTTTGAGCCCTGGTCCGGGAAGATCCCACATGCTGTGGAGCAACTAAGCCCGTGCACCACAACTACTGAGCCTACGCTCTAGAACCCGCAAGCCCCGACTGCTGAAGCCCACGCGCTTAGAGCCTGTGCTCTGCCACAAGAGAAGCCACCGCAATGAGAAGCCCCCACTCGCCGCAACTAGAGAAAGCCTCCGTGCAGCAATGCAGACCCAACACAGCCCAAAATTAATTAATTAAGGGAAAAAAAAAAGGCAGCACCTGGGGGCTGGCAGACTGATGCACCGAGTCTTACATCACGTCTACTTAGTATCCTGCATGTCAGGGCCATGCTGGACCTGGGGCTGCCCAGACAGAGTGGGGCCTGCATCACCCTTCCCAGGAGGGAGGGTGGAGGGAAACCCTGCATGACCTCTGAGGCCCTAAGAACCCTTGACTAAGGCTGAGCTCAATTTGAAACAGTGGGTGACCAGAGCAGACATTTCATTCATCTATCAATCAGAATCCAGCACTGGAGGAGCAGAAAACAATGGCCTCGCTCAACCTTGACGCTAATCCTGACATGGACCCTAACCCTAAACTCTGATCCTGACCCTAAGCCCTGACCTAACCTTAGCCTAACCCGTACCCTAAACCTGTACCTTACCCTAACCCATGCTCTACCCGCATCCTACCTGTACCCCAATTCTCACCCATACCCTAACACCCACTCTAACACAGAACCCTAACACCCTGAGACCAAAACCATAAACCTTAACCAATAAGCTAAACCATAACCATAACCAAACCATAAAATATAGTCATTAACCATACCCATAAATAACTCATTAACCATAAAACTTAAACCATAACAGCAACCATAAACCATACACAGCCCCAACCCTCACACCAGCCCCAGCCCTAATGCTAACCCTCCAAACCACTTATACCAAGCCAAGTCTAATCAGATTATACAAATACATCTTGAAAAAGAAAACTGGGGAATACTCTGGTGGCCCAGCGGTTAGGACTCTGTGCTTTCACTGCCAAGGGCTCGGGTTCGATCCCTGACTGGGGAACTAAGATCCCACAAGCCATGGGACGTGGCCAAAATAAATAAATAATTAAAATGAAATAAAACCACTATTTTAAAAAAGATTTTAAAAATAAAGGAAAAAAACAAGAAAACTACCCCAGTACAACTTATAAATAGGAATGTAAAAATCTATCACACAATAATAGCAACATGAAACCAACAGAACTTTAAATGGATAATGCCATAAGCAAGTATCTCTACACCAGGAATTTCAGGTTGCTCAACATATGAAAAGTAAGCAATGTATTCAACCACAATAATGGTGTGAAGTAAAAACACATAATCATATCAATTAATGCAAAAAGTCTACAATGAAAATCCAGTGTTATTTCATGAAAAACACTCAAGAAAGCAGGAATAAAAGGAAATTTGCTCAATATGGAAAAGAGTAGTACAGAAAGCCACAGCAAACATCCTGCTCAACGTTAAAGACTGAAAGATTTACTCCTGAAATCAGGAACAGGGCCAGGAAGCTGGCCTTCATCACCGTTACTCAATAGTGTACTGGAAGTTCTACCCAGAATCTTGAGGAAAGAAAGAAAAGGCATCCATGGGTGAATGGAAAAATTAAAACCGTGTCTCTTCACAGAACCTAGGTCACATCATCTTATATATAAAACTAACTATAATCATAAAGAAATTATTTGAGCTAATCAACTCATTAATAAGCAAAGTTATCGAACAAAAGATCAATTCATGAACATCTATCTTATATGCATACGCTGGCAAAAAATAATCTGAAAAAGAATTTATGAGAACAATTCCATTTTTAATAATGTCAACATCAAGATTTAGGAGTATATTTAATCAAGGTACAAGACTTGTTTTTATGTATGTAAAGTTGTATGTTTGAAATTACTGGAAAGTCAATTACTTTTCAAAACATCATGTATGTCAACAGCATGCCAGAAAAGCAGAGAAAACATCAAACTTCCATATAGAAGCCAAGCCTTACCCGAATCCAGTTCACCCAAAGTCCACATGTCATTTAGAGGCACTGTGGGAAGGTTATATTAGGAGCCGCTGTCCTCCGTGTTGTGGACGACCTGGATATGGTAGAAACAGTGGGATTTTTGAATTCCAATTTTCCACTTCAGTCCACAAAAAAACTATGAGAACTAATAAATCAATTCAGTAAAGTTGCAAAATCAATACACAGAAATCACTTGCCTTTCTAAACACTAATAATGAACCATCAGAAAGAGAAAGAAAGCAACCCTATTTACAACTGCATCAAAAAGAACAAAATACCTGGGAATAAAGTCAACCAAGGAGGTGAAAGACCTGCACACTGAAAACTTGAAGACATTGATGAAGACATTGCAAAACACACCAATAAATGGAAAGATATCCTGTTCTCATGGAATGGAACAATTAATATTGTTAAAATATCCATGCTACCCAAAGCAGTGGACACAGTGAATGCAATCCCTCCCAAAATTCCATGGTATTTTCCCCCAAAATAGAGCAAATCCTCCTAATATCTGTGGGGAACCACAAAGGACCCCAAATAGCCAAAGAAACCCTGAAAAAAGAGAACGGGCTGGAGGCATCTCCCTCCCTGACGTCACACTCTGCTGAGAAGCTACAGTCACCAAAACAGTGTGGAACTGGCTCAAAACCGGCACAGGGACCAGAGGAACAGGACAGAGAGACCAGAATTCAACCCACATGGACGGGGTCGGTGAATTTATGACACAGGGACCAAGGACACACCAAGGAGCACGACACGCCCCACGATAAAAGGTGCTGGGAAAACTGGACGCCCCATAACTCACGCTGGCTACCCTGCACACAAACCTGACCAAACACCCAGCTTTCCACGCCAAGCCCTCCCTCGCTCACACGAAGACGGACCCCCTCAACGGTCAGCCGCCCACAGGAAGCTTCTCCCCACTTTTCCTCACCGTGTCTTCACCTTTTCCTCAGGCATCACCTGGGTCCTCAGGAAACCTAGTTCCCTAGTCAGCGTGGAGGCAGCCCCACTTTGTCCTGAAGCCTAAACCCCAGCGAGTCCTAAAGAGACGGAGACCGAGCTCCTCTCAGCAGAGACGCTGAGCCGGGCGTCCTACCCGAAGGCCCCCGCCCCCGCCCCCGCCCCCGCGCCTGAGGAGGCTCAACTCCTCTCAGCTGCCCTCACAATCCAGTTCGCAGGGAACGAGCATGCGCTGTGGGTCAGAGAGGCGAACTCGGCGCCACCCTGTGGTCAGTGCAGGAAGTGCAGGCCGCGCCTCCCTCACAGGTCACTGGAGGCAGCGTGCCCTACTGACAGGACTGCTGAATCCATTCAACTGGAAATTCCAACGAAAATGGAGTCTCTATCCCAAAAGTTTTCTAAAAGTAGTTAAGGAACAATTAATTGGAAACCATTTGGAATGAAGTGAATGTAGATGCAAACTTTACAACTTATACCAAATTCACTCAAAGTTATTCAGAGGCAAATTTTATTTTAGTTTATAATTTATTTTTGGCTGCGTTGGGTCTTCGCTGCTGCATGTGGGCTTTCTCTAGTTGCGTCGAGCGGGGCTACTCTTCGTTGTGGTGCACGGGCTTCTCATTGCGGTGGCTTCTCTTGTGGGCGAGCACGGGCTCTGGCGCGCAGGCTTCAGTAGTTATGCCGCGCAGGCTTGGTTGCTCTGAGGCATGTGGGATCTTCCCGGACCAGGGCTCGACCCCGTGTCCCCTGCATTGGCAGGCGGACTCTTAACCACTGCGTCACCAGGGAAGTCCCCACAGACAAATTTTAAATACAAAACTATTCAAGGGGCTTCCCTGGTGGCGCAGTGGTTGAGAATCTGCCTGCTAATGCAGGGGACACAGGTTCGAGCCCTGGTCTGGGAAGATCCCACGTGCCGCGGAGCAACTAGCCCCGTGAGCCACAACTACTGAGCCTGCGCGTCTGGAGCCTGTGCTCCGCAACAAGGGAGGCCGCGATAGTGAGAGGTCCGTGCACCGCGATAAAGAGTGGCACCCGCTTGCCACAACTAGAGAAAGCCTTCGCACAGAAACGAAGACCCAACACAGCCAAAAATAAATTAATTAATTCATCAATTTTTAAAAAAAAGCTGTCTCTCAAATTTAACTTCCAGAATATATTCAGGAAAAACGCATATGCCCTTTTTGGCCAACCAAAGAAGCGGGCGATGCAAATCAACACTACAAAGAGGTATCACTTCGAATCAGAAAAAAGGACCATCCTCACAAAGGGTAAAAACCAGATATGCAGGACAAGGAGAGGAGAAAAGGGAGCCTTGTTACGCTGAAGGGGGGAATGTAAATGGCCAACGGCCACTCTGGAGAAGTGTGCTGTGTTTCCTGAAACATCTAAAAAACAGAGCTACAAAGCATAGGGCGCTTCCACTCATGGGCCTATATGTTGGAAAAACCAAAAATCCACAGGACGCAGGCACCCCGTTTACTGCTGCTATGTTTACAACAGCCTCGACTTGGGTACAACTTCATAGTCCTTGGAAGGAAAAAACGGTGAAAGAAAATTTGGTACTTAAGCACAACGGAATATTACTCAGCCCTGAAATCAATGAAATGAGGCCAGCTGCAGCAACTCAGGGGGACTTATGTATCGTCATTGAGAGTGAAATATGTTAGACAGCAAGAGAAACTTATCATAAGATATCACTTATAAAGGGAATCTAAAAATCGCCAACCATGAACTGAATTACAAACAGAACACCATCACACATTTACAAAACACACTTACGGCTGCTTAAGGGGAAAGGTGTGGTGCGGTGATGCATAAACCAGGAGGTTGAAATTGGCACAGATACCGTTCCATACGCCAATAATGTAATCGCCAAGACATATTCACTGTTCAAGGAACTGGACTCAGCACACTCTATTCACAGAAAAAACATTATCTGACTACTGGAACCTAGAAAAGAATTTATTGATGTCTCTCTGTAAGTGACTCAGGTGGATGTACAGCACCAAGAAACACAACATTGCAAATCAGCTACACCCCATTATAAAAATTAATTATAAAAAAAGAAAGACAGTGAGAGAGAGAGGAATTCTCACAAAATTCAATCAGGGGCTGTGATGCAACTGGACTGACCACATCTACACTCACAGCTGAATGGGACGTAAGGCTGGACACCCTAACCCTAAACCCTAACCCTAACCCTAACCCTAACCCAACCCTAACCCTACCTTAACCCTAACCCTAACCCAACACTAACCCTAACCGTAAACCTAAACCCTAACCCTATCCCCTAACCCTAACCCAACCCTAAGCCTAAACCTAACCCCTAGCCCTAGCCCTAGCCCTAACCCTGATCCTAACCCCTAACCCTTAACCCCTAACCCCTAACCCTACCGAAGTTCACAAGTAAACTTCTCGCCCACCTGGAGAGAGTGATTTAATTTGAAAGAGTAAAGACCCAATCAGCTCAGTAATTGGCCACGGGGGCTGGAGGGGCCAAGGCTAACCTGAGCTGGAGGAACGTGGGTGCCTGCCTGGATGCTCAGAGGCCAAGGGCTGTCCTGAGACCTGCTTGGACACCCGTGCAGATGGAACAAAGGATCCGCCCAGTCCCAAGAGGGCCCCACCGGCCCTCACGAACGCAACACCAGACTTCCCTGGTGGCGCAGTGGTTAAGAATTCACCTGCCAATGCAGGGGACACGGGTTTGAGCCCTGGTCCGGGAAGATCCCACATGCTGTGGAGCAACTAAGCCCGTGCACCACAACTACTGAGCCTACGCTCTAGAACCCGCAAGCCCCGACTGCTGAAGCCCACGCGCTTAGAGCCTGTGCTCTGCCACAAGAGAAGCCACCGCAATGAGAAGCCCCCACTCGCCGCAACTAGAGAAAGCCTCCGTGCAGCAATGCAGACCCAACACAGCCCAAAATTAATTAATTAAGGGAAAAAAAAAAGGCAGCACCTGGGGGCTGGCAGACTGATGCACCGAGTCTTACATCACGTCTACTTAGTATCCTGCATGTCAGGGCCATGCTGGACCTGGGGCTGCCCAGACAGAGTGGGGCCTGCATCACCCTTCCCAGGAGGGAGGGTGGAGGGAAACCCTGCATGACCTCTGAGGCCCTAAGAACCCTTGACTAAGGCTGAGCTCAATTTGAAACAGTGGGTGACCAGAGCAGACATTTCATTCATCTATCAATCAGAATCCAGCACTGGAGGAGCAGCAAACAATGGCCTCGCTCAACCTTGACGCTAATCCTGACATGGACCCTAACCCTAAACTCTGATCCTGACCCTAAGCCCTGACCTAACCTTAGCCTAACCCGTACCCTAAACCTGTACCTTACCCTAACCCATGCTCTACCCGCATCCTACCTGTACCCCAATTCTCACCCATACCCTAACACCCACTCTAACACAGAACCCTAACACCCTGAGACCAAAACCATAAACCTTAACCAATAAGCTAAACCATAACCATAACCAAACCATAAAATATAGTCATTAACCATACCCATAAATAACTCATTAACCATAAAACTTAAACCATAACAGCAACCATAAACCATACACAGCCCCAACCCTCACACCAGCCCCAGCCCTAATGCTAACCCTCCAAACCACTTATACCAAGCCAAGTCTAATCAGATTATACAAATACATCTTGAAAAAGAAAACTGGGGAATACTCTGGTGGCCCAGCGGTTAGGACTCTGTGCTTTCACTGCCAAGGGCTCGGGTTCGATCCCTGACTGGGGAACTAAGATCCCACAAGCCATGGGACGTGGCCAAAATAAATAAATAATTAAAATGAAATAAAACCACTATTTTAAAAAAGATTTTAAAAATAAAGGAAAAAAACAAGAAAACTACCCCAGTACAACTTATAAATAGGAATGTAAAAATCTATCACACAATAATAGCAACATGAAACCAACAGAACTTTAAATGGATAATGCCATAAGCAAGTATCTCTACACCAGGAATTTCAGGTTGCTCAACATATGAAAAGTAAGCAATGTATTCAACCACAATAATGGTGTGAAGTAAAAACACATAATCATATCAATTAATGCAAAAAGTCTACAATGAAAATCCAGTGTTATTTCATGAAAAACACTCAAGAAAGCAGGAATAAAAGGAAATTTGCTCAATATGGAAAAGAGTAGTACAGAAAGCCACAGCAAACATCCTGCTCAACGTTAAAGACTGAAAGATTTACTCCTGAAATCAGGAACAGGGCCAGGAAGCTGGCCTTCATCACCGTTACTCAATAGTGTACTGGAAGTTCTACCCAGAATCTTGAGGAAAGAAAGAAAAGGCATCCATGGGTGAATGGAAAAATTAAAACCGTGTCTCTTCACAGAACCTAGGTCACATCATCTTATATATAAAACTAACTATAATCATAAAGAAATTATTTGAGCTAATCAACTCATTAATAAGCAAAGTTATCGAACAAAAGATCAATTCATGAACATCTATCTTATATGCATACGCTGGCAAAAAATAATCTGAAAAAGAATTTATGAGAACAATTCCATTTTTAATAATGTCAACATCAAGATTTAGGAGTATATTTAATCAAGGTACAAGACTTGTTTTTATGTATGTAAAGTTGTATGTTTGAAATTACTGGAAAGTCAATTACTTTTCAAAACATCATGTATGTCAACAGCATGCCAGAAAAGCAGAGAAAACATCAAACTTCCATATAGAAGCCAAGCCTTACCCGAATCCAGTTCACCCAAAGTCCACATGTCATTTAGAGGCACTGTGGGAAGGTTATATTAGGAGCCGCTGTCCTCCGTGTTGTGGACGACCTGGATATGGTAGAAACAGTGGGATTTTTGAATTCCAATTTTCCACTTCAGTCCACAAAAAAACTATGAGAACTAATAAATCAATTCAGTAAAGTTGCAAAATCAATACACAGAAATCACTTGCCTTTCTAAACACTAATAATGAACCATCAGAAAGAGAAAGAAAGCAACCCTATTTACAACTGCATCAAAAAGAACAAAATACCTGGGAATAAAGTCAACCAAGGAGGTGAAAGACCTGCACACTGAAAACTTGAAGACATTGATGAAGACATTGCAAAACACACCAATAAATGGAAAGATATCCTGTTCTCATGGAATGGAACAATTAATATTGTTAAAATATCCATGCTACCCAAAGCAGTGGACACAGTGAATGCAATCCCTCCCAAAATTCCATGGTATTTTCCCCCAAAATAGAGCAAATCCTCCTAATATCTGTGGGGAACCACAAAGGACCCCAAATAGCCAAAGAAACCCTGAAAAAAGAGAACGGGCTGGAGGCATCTCCCTCCCTGACGTCACACTCTGCTGAGAAGCTACAGTCACCAAAACAGTGTGGAACTGGCTCAAAACCGGCACAGGGACCAGAGGAACAGGACAGAGAGACCAGAATTCAACCCACACGGACGGGGTCGGTGAATTTATGACACAGGGACCAAGGACACACCAAGGAGCACGACACGCCCCACGATAAAAGGTGCTGGGAAAACTGGACGCCCCATAACTCACGCTGGCTACCCTGCACACAAACCTGACCAAACACCCAGCTTTCCACGCCAAGCCCTCCCTCGCTCACACGAAGACGGACCCCCTCAACGGTCAGCCGCCCACAGGAAGCTTCTCCCCACTTTTCCTCACCGTGTCTTCACCTTTTCCTCAGGCATCACCTGGGTCCTCAGGAAACCTAGTTCCCTAGTCAGCGTGGAGGCAGCCCCACTTTGTCCTGAAGCCTAAACCCCAGCGAGTCCTAAAGAGACGGAGACCGAGCTCCTCTCAGCAGAGACGCTGAGCCGGGCGTCCTACCCGAAGGCCCCCGCCCCCGCGCCAGAGGAGGCTCAACTCCTCTCAGCTGCCCTCACAATCGAGTTCGCAGGGAACGAGCATGCGCTGTGGGTCAGAGAGGCGAACTCGGCGCCACCCTGTGGTCAGTGCAGGAAGTGCAGGCCGTGCCTCCCTCACAGGTCACTGGAGGCAGCGTGCCCTACTGACAGGACTGCTGAATCCATTCAACTGGAAATTCCAACGAAAATGGAGTCTCTATCCCAAAAGTTTTCTAAAAGTAGTTAAGGAACAATTAATTGGAAACCATTTGGAATGAAGTGAATGTAGATGCAAACTTTACAACTTATACCAAATTCACTCAAAGTTATTCAGAGGCAAATTTTATTTGAGTTTATAATTTATTTTTGGCTGCGTTGGGTCTTCGCTGCTGCATGTGGGCTTTCTCTAGTTGCGTCGAGCGGGGCTACTCTTCGTTGTGGTGCACGGGCTTCTCATTGCGGTGGCTTCTCTTGTGGGCGAGCACGGGCTCTGGCGCGCAGGCTTCAGTAGTTATGCCGCGCAGGCTTGGTTGCTCTGAGGCATGTGGGATCTTCCCGGACCAGGGCTCGACCCCGTGTCCCCTGCATTGGCAGGCGGACTCTTAACCACTGCGTCACCAGGGAAGTCCCCACAGACAAATTTTAAATACAAAACTATTCAAGGGGCTTCCCTGGTGGCGCAGTGGTTGAGAATCTGCCTGCTAATGCAGGGGACACAGGTTCGAGCCCTGGTCTGGGAAGATCCCACATGCCGCGGAGCAACTAGCCCCGTGAGCCACAACTACTGAGCCTGCGCGTCTGGAGCCTGTGCTCCGCAACAAGGGAGGCCGCGATAGTGAGAGGTCCGTGCACCGCGATAAAGAGTGGCACCCGCTTGCCACAACTAGAGAAAGCCTTTGCACAGAAACGAAGACCCAACACAGCCAAAAATAAATTAATTAATTCATCAATTTTAAAAAAAAAGCTGTCTCTCAAATTTAACTTCCAGAATATATTCAGGAAAAACGCATATGCCCTTTTTGGCCAACCAAAGAAGCGGGCGATGCAAATCAACACTACAAAGAGGTATCACTTCGAATCAGAAAAAAGGACCATCCTCACAAAGGGTAAAAACCAGATATGCAGGACAAGGAGAGGAGAAAAGGGAGCCTTGTTACGCTGAAGGGGGGAATGTAAATGGCCAACAGCCACTCTGGAGAAGTGTGCTGTGTTTCCTGAAACATCTAAAAAACAGAGCTACAAAGCATAGGGCGCTTCCACTCATGGGCCTATATGTTGGCAAAACCAAAAATCCACAGGACGCAGGCACCCCGTTTACTGCTGCTATGTTTACAACAGCCTCGACTTGGGTACAACTTCATAGTCCTTGGAAGGAAAAAACGGTGAAAGAAAATTTGGTACTTAAGCACAACGGAATATTACTCAGCCCTGAAATCAATGAAATGAGGCCAGTTACAGCAACTCAGGGGGACTTATGTATCGTCATTGAGAGTGAAATAAGTTAGACAGCAAGAGAAACTTATCATAAGATATCACTTATAAAGGGAATCTAAAAATCGCCAACCGTGAACTGAATTACAAACAGAACACCATCAGACATTTACAAAACACACTTACGGCTGCTTAAGGGGAAAAGTGTGGTGCGTTGATGCATAAACCAGGAGGTTGAAATTGGCACAGATACCGTTCCATACGCCAATAATGTAATCGCCAAGACATATTCACTGTTCAAGGAACTGGACTCAGCACACTCTATTCACAGAAAAAACATATATCTGACTACTGGAACCTAGAAAAGAATTTATTGATGTCTCTCTGTAAGTGACTCAGGTGGATGTACAGCACCAAGAAACACAACATTGCAAATCAGCTACACCCCATTATAAAAATTAATTATAAAAAAAGAAAGACAGTGAGAGAGAGAGGAATTCTCACAAAATTCAATCAGGGGCTGTGATGCAACTGGACTGACCACATCTACACTCACAGCTCAATGGGACGTAAGGCTGGACACCCTAACCCTAAACCCTAACCCTAACCCTAACCCTAACCCAACCCTAACCCTACCTTAACCCTAACCCTAACCCAACACTAACCCTAACCGTAAACCTAAACCCTAACCCTATCCCCTAACCCTAACCCAACCCTAAGCCTAAACCTAACCCCTAGCCCTAGCCCTAGCCCTAACCCTGATCCTAACCCCTAACCCTTAACCCCTAACCCCTAACCCTACCGAAGTTCACAAGTAAACTTCTCGCCCACCTGGAGAGAGTGATTTAATTTGAAAGAGTAAAGACCCAATCAGCTCAGTAATTGGCCACGGGGGCTGGAGGGGCCAAGGCTAACCTGAGCTGGAGGAACGTGGGTGCCTGCCTGGATGCTCAGAGGCCAAGGGCTGTCCTGAGACCTGCTTGGACACCCGTGCAGATGGAACAAAGGATCCGCCCAGTCCCAAGAGGGCCCCACCGGCCCTCACGAACGCAACACCAGACTTCCCTGGTGGCGCAGTGGTTAAGAATTCACCTGCCAATGCAGGGGACACGGGTTTGAGCCCTGGTCCGGGAAGATCCCACATGCTGTGGAGCAACTAAGCCCGTGCACCACAACTACTGAGCCTACGCTCTAGAACCCGCAAGCCCCGACTGCTGAAGCCCACGCGCTTAGAGCCTGTGCTCTGCCACAAGAGAAGCCACCGCAATGAGAAGCCCCCACTCGCCGCAACTAGAGAAAGCCTCCGTGCAGCAATGCAGACCCAACACAGCCCAAAATTAATTAATTAAGGGAAAAAAAAAAAGGCAGCACCTGGGGGCTGGCAGACTGATGCACCGAGTCTTACATCACGTCTACTTAGTATCCTGCATGTCAGGGCCATGCTGGACCTGGGGCTGCCCAGACAGAGTGGGGCCTGCATCACCCTTCCCAGGAGGGAGGGTGGAGGGAAACCCTGCATGACCTCTGAGGCCCTAAGAACCCTTGACTAAGGCTGAGCTCAATTTGAAACAGTGGGTGACCAGAGCAGACATTTCATTCATCTATCAATCAGAATCCAGCACTGGAGGAGCAGCAAACAATGGCCTCGCTCAACCTTGACGCTAATCCTGACATGGACCCTAACCCTAAACTCTGATCCTGACCCTAAGCCCTGACCTAACCTTAGCCTAACCCGTACCCTAAACCTGTACCTTACCCTAACCCATGCTCTACCCGCATCCTACCTGTACCCCAATTCTCACCCATACCCTAACACCCACTCTAACACAGAACCCTAACACCCTGAGACCAAAACCATAAACCTTAACCAATAAGCTAAACCATAACCATAACCAAACCATAAAATATAGTCATTAACCATACCCATAAATAACTCATTAACCATAAAACTTAAACCATAACAGCAACCATAAACCATACACAGCCCCAACCCTCACACCAGCCCCAGCCCTAATGCTAACCCTCCAAACCACTTATACCAAGCCAAGTCTAATCAGATTATACAAATACATCTTGAAAAAGAAAACTGGGGAATACTCTGGTGGCCCAGTGGTTAGGACTCTGTGCTTTCACTGCCAAGGGCTCGGGTTCGATCCCTGACTGGGGAACTAAGATCCCACAAGCCATGGGACGTGGCCAAAATAAATAAATAATTAAAATGAAATAAAACCACTATTTTAAAAAAGATTTTAAAAATAAAGGAAAAAAACAAGAAAACTACCCCAGTACAACTTATAAATAGGAATGTAAAAATCTATCACACAATAATAGCAACATGAAACCAACAGAACTTTAAATGGATAATGCCATAAGCAAGTATCTCTACACCAGGAATTTCAGGTTGCTCAACATATGAAAAGTAAGCAATGTATTCAACCACAATAATGGTGTGAAGTAAAAACACATAATCATATCAATTAATGCAAAAAGTCTACAATGAAAATCCAGTGTTATTTCATGAAAAACACTCAAGAAAGCAGGAATAAAAGGAAATTTGCTCAATATGGAAAAGAGTAGTACAGCAAGCCACAGCAAACATCCTGCTCAACGTTAAAGACTGAAAGATTTACTCCTGAAATCAGGAACAAGGCCAGGAAGCTGGCCTTCATCACCGTTACTCAATAGTGTACTGGAAGTTCTACCCAGAATCTTGAGGAAAGAAAGAAAAGGCATCCATGGGTGAATGGAAAAATTAAAACCGTGTCTCTTCACAGAACCTAGGTCACATCATCTTATATATAAAACTAACTATAATCATAAAGAAATTATTTGAGCTAATCAACTCATTAATAAGCAAAGTTATCGAACAAAAGATCAATTCATGAACATCTATCTTATATGCATACGCTGGCAAAAAATAATCTGAAAAAGAATTTATGAGAACAATTCCATTTTTAATAATGTCAACATCAAGATTTAGGAGTATATTTAATCAAGGTACAAGACTTGTTTTTATGTATGTAAAGTTGTATGTTTGAAATTACTGGAAAGTCAATTACTTTTCAAAACATCATGTATGTCAACAGCATGCCAGAAAAGCAGAGAAAACATCAAACTTCCATATAGAAGCCAAGCCTTACCCGAATCCAGTTCACCCAAAGTCCACATGTCATTTAGAGGCACTGTGGGAAGGTTATATTAGGAGCCGCTGTCCTCCGTGTTGTGGACGACCTGGATATGGTAGAAACAGTGGGATTTTTGAATTCCAATTTTCCACTTCAGTCCACAAAAAAACTATGAGAACTAATAAATCAATTCAGTAAAGTTGCAAAATCAATACACAGAAATCACTTGCCTTTCTAAACACTAATAATGAACCATCAGAAAGAGAAAGAAAGCAACCCTATTTACAACTGCATCAAAAAGAACAAAATACCTGGGAATAAAGTCAACCAAGGAGGTGAAAGACCTGCACACTGAAAACTTGAAGACATTGATGAAGACATTGCAAAACACACCAATAAATGGAAAGATATCCTGTTCTCATGGAATGGAACAATTAATATTGTTAAAATATCCATGCTACCCAAAGCAGTGGACACAGTGAATGCAATCCCTCCCAAAATTCCATGGTATTTTCCCCCAAAATAGAGCAAATCCTCCTAATATCTGTGGGGAACCACAAAGGACCCCAAATAGCCAAAGAAACCCTGAAAAAAGAGAACGGGCTGGAGGCATCTCCCTCCCTGACGTCACACTCTGCTGAGAAGCTACAGTCACCAAAACAGTGTGGAACTGGCTCAAAACCGGCACAGGGACCAGAGGAACAGGACAGAGAGACCAGAATTCAACCCACACGGACGGGGTCGGTGAATTTATGACACAGGGACCAAGGACACACCAAGGAGCACGACACGCCCCACGATAAAAGGTGCTGGGAAAACTGGACGCCCCATAACTCACGCTGGCTACCCTGCACACAAACCTGACCAAACACCCAGCTTTCCACGCCAAGCCCTCCCTCGCTCACACGAAGACGGACCCCCTCAACGGTCAGCCGCCCACAGGAAGCTTCTCCCCACTTTTCCTCACCGTGTCTTCACCTTTTCCTCAGGCATCACCTGGGTCCTCAGGAAACCTAGTTCCCTAGTCAGCGTGGAGGCAGCCCCACTTTGTCCTGAAGCCTAAACCCCAGCGAGTCCTAAAGAGACGGAGACCGAGCTCCTCTCAGCAGAGACGCTGAGCCGGGCGTCCTACCCGAAGGCCCCCGCCCCCGCCCCCGCCCCCGCGCCTGAGGAGGCTCAACTCCTCTCAGCTGCCCTCACAATCGAGTTCGCAGGGAACGAGCATGCGCTGTGGGTCAGAGAGGCGAACTCGGCGCCACCCTGTGGTCAGTGCAGGAAGTGCAGGCCGCGCCTCCCTCACAGGTCACTGGAGGCAGCGTGCCCTACTGACAGGACTGCTGAATCCATTCAACTGGAAATTCCAACGAAAATGGAGTCTCTATCCCAAAAGTTTTCTAAAAGTAGTTAAGGAACAATTAATTGGAAACCATTTGGAATGAAGTGAATGTAGATGCAAACTTTACAACTTATACCAAATTCACTCAAAGTTATTCAGAGGCAAATTTTATTTGAGTTTATAATTTATTTTTGGCTGCGTTGGGTCTTCGCTGCTGCATGTGGGCTTTCTCTAGTTGCGTCGAGCGGGGCTACTCTTCGTTGTGGTGCACGGGCTTCTCATTGCGGTGGCTTCTCTTGTGGGCGAGCACGGGCTCTGGCGCGCAGGCTTCAGTAGTTATGCCGCGCAGGCTTGGTTGCTCTGAGGCATGTGGGATCTTCCCGGACCAGGGCTCGACCCCGTGTCCCCTGCATTGGCAGGCGGACTCTTAACCACTGCGTCACCAGGGAAGTCCCCACAGACAAATTTTAAATACAAAACTATTCAAGGGGCTTCCCTGGTGGCGCAGTGGTTGAGAATCTGCCTGCTAATGCAGGGGACACAGGTTCGAGCCCTGGTCTGGGAAGATCCCACATGCCGCGGAGCAACTAGCCCCGTGAGCCACAACTACTGAGCCTGCGCGTCTGGAGCCTGTGCTCCGCAACAAGGGAGGCCGCGATAGTGAGAGGTCCGTGCACCGCGATAAAGAGTGGCACCCGCTTGCCACAACTAGAGAAAGCCTTCGCACAGAAACGAAGACCCAACACAGCCAAAAATAAATTAATTAATTCATCAATTTTTAAAAAAAAGCTGTCTCTCAAATTTAACTTCCAGAATATATTCAGGAAAAACGCATATGCCCTTTTTGGCCAACCAAAGAAGCGGGCGATGCAAATCAACACTACAAAGAGGTATCACTTCGAATCAGAAAAAAGGACCATCCTCACAAAGGGTAAAAACCAGATATGCAGGACAAGGAGAGGAGAAAAGGGAGCCTTGTTACGCTGAAGGGGGGAATGTAAATGGCCAACGGCCACTCTGGAGAAGTGTGCTGTGTTTCCTGAAACATCTAAAAAACAGAGCTACAAAGCATAGGGCGCTTCCACTCATGGGCCTATATGTTGGCAAAACCAAAAATCCACAGGACGCAGGCACCCCGTTTACTGCTGCTATGTTTACAACAGCCTCGACTTGGGTACAACTTCATAGTCCTTGGAAGGAAAAAACGGTGAAAGAAAATTTGGTACTTAAGCACAACGGAATATTACTCAGCCCTGAAATCAATGAAATGAGGCCAGCTGCAGCAACTCAGGGGGACTTATGTATCGTCATTGAGAGTGAAATATGTTAGACAGCAAGAGAAACTTATCATAAGATATCACTTATAAAGGGAATCTAAAAATCGCCAACCATGAACTGAATTACAAACAGAACACCATCACACATTTACAAAACACACTTACGGCTGCTTAAGGGGAAAAGTGTGGTGCGGTGATGCATAAACCAGGAGGTTGAAATTGGCACAGATACCGTTCCATACGCCAATAATGTAATCGCCAAGACATATTCACTGTTCAAGGAACTGGACTCAGCACACTCTATTCACAGAAAAAACATTATCTGACTACTGGAACCTAGAAAAGAATTTATTGATGTCTCTCTGTAAGTGACTCAGGTGGATGTACAGCACCAAGAAACACAACATTGCAAATCAGCTACACCCCATTATAAAAATTAATTATAAAAAAAGAAAGACAGTGAGAGAGAGAGGAATTCTCACAAAATTCAATCAGGGGCTGTGATGCAACTGGACTGACCACATCTACACTCACAGCTCAATGGGACGTAAGGCTGGACACCCTAACCCTAAACCCTAACCCTAACCCTAACCCTAACCCAACCCTAACCCTACCTTAACCCTAACCCTAACCCAACACTAACCCTAACCGTAAACCTAAACCCTAACCCTATCCCCTAACCCTAACCCAACCCTAAGCCTAAACCTAACCCCTAGCCCTAGCCCTAGCCCTAACCCTGATCCTAACCCCTAACCCTTAACCCCTAACCCCTAACCCTACCGAAGTTCACAAGTAAACTTCTCGCCCACCTGGAGAGAGTGATTTAATTTGAAAGAGTAAAGACCCAATCAGCTCAGTAATTGGCCACGGGGGCTGGAGGGGCCAAGGCTAACCTGAGCTGGAGGAACGTGGGTGCCTGCCTGGATGCTCAGAGGCCAAGGGCTGTCCTGAGACCTGCTTGGACACCCGTGCAGATGGAACAAAGGATCCGCCCAGTCCCAAGAGGGCCCCACCGGCCCTCACGAACGCAACACCAGACTTCCCTGGTGGCGCAGTGGTTAAGAATTCACCTGCCAATGCAGGGGACACGGGTTTGAGCCCTGGTCCGGGAAGATCCCACATGCTGTGGAGCAACTAAGCCCGTGCACCACAACTACTGAGCCTACGCTCTAGAACCCGCAAGCCCCGACTGCTGAAGCCCACGCGCTTAGAGCCTGTGCTCTGCCACAAGAGAAGCCACCGCAATGAGAAGCCCCCACTCGCCGCAACTAGAGAAAGCCTCCGTGCAGCAATGCAGACCCAACACAGCCCAAAATTAATTAATTAAGGGAAAAAAAAAAGGCAGCACCTGGGGGCTGGCAGACTGATGCACCGAGTCTTACATCACGTCTACTTAGTATCCTGCATGTCAGGGCCATGCTGGACCTGGGGCTGCCCAGACAGAGTGGGGCCTGCATCACCCTTCCCAGGAGGGAGGGTGGAGGGAAACCCTGCATGACCTCTGAGGCCCTAAGAACCCTTGACTAAGGCTGAGCTCAATTTGAAACAGTGGGTGACCAGAGCAGACATTTCATTCATCTATCAATCAGAATCCAGCACTGGAGGAGCAGCAAACAATGGCCTCGCTCAACCTTGACGCTAATCCTGACATGGACCCTAACCCTAAACTCTGATCCTGACCCTAAGCCCTGACCTAACCTTAGCCTAACCCGTACCCTAAACCTGTACCTTACCCTAACCCATGCTCTACCCGCATCCTACCTGTACCCCAATTCTCACCCATACCCTAACACCCACTCTAACACAGAACCCTAACACCCTGAGACCAAAACCATAAACCTTAACCAATAAGCTAAACCATAACCATAACCAAACCATAAAATATAGTCATTAACCATACCCATAAATAACTCATTAACCATAAAACTTAAACCATAACAGCAACCATAAACCATACACAGCCCCAACCCTCACACCAGCCCCAGCCCTAATGCTAACCCTCCAAACCACTTATACCAAGCCAAGTCTAATCAGATTATACAAATACATCTTGAAAAAGAAAACTGGGGAATACTCTGGTGGCCCAGTGGTTAGGACTCTGTGCTTTCACTGCCAAGGGCTCGGGTTCGATCCCTGACTGGGGAACTAAGATCCCACAAGCCATGGGACGTGGCCAAAATAAATAAATAATTAAAATGAAATAAAACCACTATTTTAAAAAAGATTTTAAAAATAAAGGAAAAAAACAAGAAAACTACCCCAGTACAACTTATAAATAGGAATGTAAAAATCTATCACACAATAATAGCAACATGAAACCAACAGAACTTTAAATGGATAATGCCATAAGCAAGTATCTCTACACCAGGAATTTCAGGTTGCTCAACATATGAAAAGTAAGCAATGTATTCAACCACAATAATGGTGTGAAGTAAAAACACATAATCATATCAATTAATGCAAAAAGTCTACAATGAAAATCCAGTGTTATTTCATGAAAAACACTCAAGAAAGCAGGAATAAAAGGAAATTTGCTCAATATGGAAAAGAGTAGTACAGAAAGCCACAGCAAACATCCTGCTCAACGTTAAAGACTGAAAGATTTACTCCTGAAATCAGGAACAGGGCCAGGAAGCTGGCCTTCATCACCGTTACTCAATAGTGTACTGGAAGTTCTACCCAGAATCTTGAGGAAAGAAAGAAAAGGCATCCATGGGTGAATGGAAAAATTAAAACCGTGTCTCTTCACAGAACCTAGGTCACATCATCTTATATATAAAACTAACTATAATCATAAAGAAATTATTTGAGCTAATCAACTCATTAATAAGCAAAGTTATCGAACAAAAGATCAATTCATGAACATCTATCTTATATGCATACGCTGGCAAAAAATAATCTGAAAAAGAATTTATGAGAACAATTCCATTTTTAATAATGTCAACATCAAGATTTAGGAGTATATTTAATCAAGGTACAAGACTTGTTTTTATGTATGTAAAGTTGTATGTTTGAAATTACTGGAAAGTCAATTACTTTTCAAAACATCATGTATGTCAACAGCATGCCAGAAAAGCAGAGAAAACATCAAACTTCCATATAGAAGCCAAGCCTTACCCGAATCCAGTTCACCCAAAGTCCACATGTCATTTAGAGGCACTGTGGGAAGGTTATATTAGGAGCCGCTGTCCTCCGTGTTGTGGACGACCTGGATATGGTAGAAACAGTGGGATTTTTGAATTCCAATTTTCCACTTCAGTCCACAAAAAAACTATGAGAACTAATAAATCAATTCAGTAAAGTTGCAAAATCAATACACAGAAATCACTTGCCTTTCTAAACACTAATAATGAACCATCAGAAAGAGAAAGAAAGCAACCCTATTTACAACTGCATCAAAAAGAACAAAATACCTGGGAATAAAGTCAACCAAGGAGGTGAAAGACCTGCACACTGAAAACTTGAAGACATTGATGAAGACATTGCAAAACACACCAATAAATGGAAAGATATCCTGTTCTCATGGAATGGAACAATTAATATTGTTAAAATATCCATGCTACCCAAAGCAGTGGACACAGTGAATGCAATCCCTCCCAAAATTCCATGGTATTTTCCCCCAAAATAGAGCAAATCCTCCTAATATCTGTGGGGAACCACAAAGGACCCCAAATAGCCAAAGAAACCCTGAAAAAAGAGAACGGGCTGGAGGCATCTCCCTCCCTGACGTCACACTCTGCTGAGAAGCTACAGTCACCAAAACAGTGTGGAACTGGCTCAAAACCGGCACAGGGACCAGAGGAACAGGACAGAGAGACCAGAATTCAACCCACACGGACGGGGTCGGTGAATTTATGACACAGGGACCAAGGACACACCAAGGAGCACGACACGCCCCACGATAAAAGGTGCTGGGAAAACTGGACGCCCCATAACTCACGCTGGCTACCCTGCACACAAACCTGACCAAACACCCAGCTTTCCACGCCAAGCCCTCCCTCGCTCACACGAAGACGGACCCCCTCAACGGTCAGCCGCCCACAGGAAGCTTCTCCCCACTTTTCCTCACCGTGTCTTCACCTTTTCCTCAGGCATCACCTGGGTCCTCAGGAAACCTAGTTCCCTAGTCAGCGTGGAGGCAGCCCCACTTTGTCCTGAAGCCTAAACCCCAGCGAGTCCTAAAGAGACGGAGACCGAGCTCCTCTCAGCAGAGACGCTGAGCCGGGCGTCCTACCCGAAGGCCCCCGCCCCCGCCCCCGCCCCCCGCGCCTGAGGAGGCTCAACTCCTCTCAGCTGCCCTCACAATCGAGTTCGCAGGGAACGAGCATGCGCTGTGGGTCAGAGAGGCGAACTCGGCGCCACCCTGTGGTCAGTGCAGGAAGTGCAGGCCGCGCCTCCCTCACAGGTCACTGGAGGCAGCGTGCCCTACTGACAGGACTGCTGAATCCATTCAACTGGAAATTCCAACGAAAATGGAGTCTCTATCCCAAAAGTTTTCTAAAAGTAGTTAAGGAACAATTAATTGGAAACCATTTGGAATGAAGTGAATGTAGATGCAAACTTTACAACTTATACCAAATTCACTCAAAGTTATTCAGAGGCAAATTTTATTTGAGTTTATAATTTATTTTTGGCTGCGTTGGGTCTTCGCTGCTGCATGTGGGCTTTCTCTAGTTGCGTCGAGCGGGGCTACTCTTCGTTGTGGTGCACGGGCTTCTCATTGCGGTGGCTTCTCTTGTGGGCGAGCACGGGCTCTGGCGCGCAGGCTTCAGTAGTTATGCCGCGCAGGCTTGGTTGCTCTGAGGCATGTGGGATCTTCCCGGACCAGGGCTCGACCCCGTGTCCCCTGCATTGGCAGGCGGACTCTTAACCACTGCGTCACCAGGGAAGTCCCCACAGACAAATTTTAAATACAAAAACTATTCAAGGGGCTTCCCTGGTGGCGCAGTGGTTGAGAATCTGCCTGCTAATGCAGGGGACACAGGTTCGAGCCCTGGTCTGGGAAGATCCCACATGCCGCGGAGCCAACTAGCCCCGTGAGCCACAACTACTGAGCCTGCGCGTCTGGAGCCTGTGCTCCGCAACAAGGGAGGCCGCGATAGTGAGAGGTCCGTGCACCGCGATAAAGAGTGGCACCCGCTTGCCACAACTAGAGAAAGCCTTCGCACAGAAACGAAGACCCAACACAGCCAAAAATAAATTAATTAATTCATCAATTTTTAAAAAAAAGCTGTCTCTCAAATTTAACTTCCAGAATATATTCAGGAAAAACGCATATGCCCTTTTTGGCCAACCAAAGAAGCGGGCGATGCAAATCAACACTACAAAGAGGTATCACTTCGAATCAGAAAAAAGGACCATCCTCACAAAGGGTAAAAACCAGATATGCAGGACAAGGAGAGGAGAAAAGGGAGCCTTGTTACGCTGAAGGGGGGAATGTAAATGGCCAACGGCCACTCTGGAGAAGTGTGCTGTGTTTCCTGAAACATCTAAAAAACAGAGCTACAAAGCATAGGGCGCTTCCACTCATGGGCCTATATGTTGGCAAAACCAAAATCCACAGGACGCAGGCACCCCGTTTACTGCTGCTATGTTTACAACAGCCTCGACTTGGGTACAACTTCATAGTCCTTGGAAGGAAAAAACGGTGAAAGAAAATTTGGTACTTAAGCACAACGGAATATTACTCAGCCCTGAAATCAATGAAATGAGGCCAGCTGCAGCAACTCAGGGGGACTTATGTATCGTCATTGAGAGTGAAATATGTTAGACAGCAAGAGAAACTTATCATAAGATATCACTTATAAAGGGAATCTAAAATCGCCAACCATGAACTGAATTACAAACAGAACACCATCACACATTTACAAAACACACTTACGGCTGCTTAAGGGGAAAAGTGTGGTGCGGTGATGCATAAACCAGGAGGTTGAAATTGGCACAGATACCGTTCCATACGCCAATAATGTAATCGCCAAGACATATTCACTGTTCAAGGAACTGGACTCAGCACACTCTATTCACAGAAAAAACATTATCTGACTACTGGAACCTAGAAAAGAATTTATTGATGTCTCTCTGTAAGTGACTCAGGTGGATGTACAGCACCAAGAAACACAACATTGCAAATCAGCTACACCCCATTATAAAAATTAATTATAAAAAAGAAAGACAGTGAGAGAGAGAGGAATTCTCACAAAATTCAAATCAGGGGCTGTGATGCAACTGGACTGACCACATCTACACTCACAGCTCAATGGGACGTAAGGCTGGACACCCTAACCCTAAACCCTAACCCTAACCCTAACCCTAACCCAACCCTAACCCTACCTTAACCCTAACCCTAACCCAACACTAACCCCTAACCGTAAACCTAAACCCTAACCCTATCCCCTAACCCTAACCCAACCTAAGCCTAAACCTAACCCCTAGCCCTAGCCCTAGCCCTAACCCTGATCCTAACCCCTAACCCTTAACCCCTAACCCCTAACCCTACCGAAGTTCACAAGTAAACTTCTCGCCCACCTGGAGAGAGTGATTTAATTTGAAAGAGTAAAGACCCAATCAGCTCAGTAATTGGCCACGGGGGCTGGAGGGGCCAAGGCTAACCTGAGCTGGAGGAACGTGGGTGCCTGCCTGGATGCTCAGAGGCCAAGGGCTGTCCTGAGACCTGCTTGGACACCCGTGCAGATGAACAAAGGATCCGCCCAGTCCCAAGAGGGCCCCACCGGCCCTCACGAACGCAACACCAGACTTCCCCTGGTGGCGCAGTGGTTAAGAATTCACCTGCCAATGCAGGGGACACGGGTTTGAGCCCTGGTCCGGGAAGATCCCACATGCTGTGGAGCAACTAAGCCCGTGCACCACAACTACTGAGCTACGCTCTAGAACCCGCAAGCCCCGACTGCTGAAGCCCACGCGCTTAGAGCCTGTGCTCTGCCACAAGAGAAGCCACCGCAATGAGAAGCCCCCACTCGCCGCAACTAGAGAAAGCCTCCGTGCAGCAATGCAGACCCAACACAGCCCAAAATTAATTAATTAAGGGAAAAAAAAAAGGCAGCACCTGGGGGCTGGCAGACTGATGCACCGAGTCTTACATCACGTCTACTTAGTATCCTGCATGTCAGGCCATGCTGGACCTGGGGCTGCCCAGACAGAGTGGGGCCTGCATCACCCTTCCCAGGAGGGAGGGTGGAGGGAAACCCTGCATGACCTCTGAGGCCCTAAGAACCCTTGACTAAGGCTGAGCTCAATTTGAAACAGTGGGTGACCAGAGCAGACATTTCATTCATCTATCAATCAGAATCCAGCACTGGAGGAGCAGCAAACAATGGCCTCGCTCAACCTTGACGCTAATCCTGACATGGACCCTAACCCTAAACTCTGATCCTGACCCTAAGCCCTGACCTAACCTTAGCCTAACCCGTACCCTAAACCTGTACCTTACCCCTAACCCATGCTCTACCCGCATCCTACCTGTACCCCAATTCTCACCCATACCCTAACACCCACTCTAACACAGAACCCTAACACCCTGAGACCAAACCCATAAACCTTAACCAATAAGCTAAACCATAACCATAACCAAACCATAAAATATAGTCATTAACCATACCCATAAATAACTCATTAACCATAAAACTTAAACCATAACAGCAACCATAAACCATACACAGCCCCAACCCTCACACCAGCCCCAGCCCTAATGCTAACCCTCCAAACCACTTATACCAAGCCAAGTCTAATCAGATTATACAAATACATCTTGAAAAAGAAAACTGGGGAATACTCTGGTGGCCCAGTGGTTAGGACTCTGTGCTTTCACTGCCAAGGGCTCGGGTTCGATCCCTGACTGGGGAACTAAGATCCCACAAGCCATGGGACGTGGCCAAAATAAATAAATAATTAAAATGAAATAAAACCACTATTTTAAAAAAGATTTTAAAAATAAAGGAAAAAAACAAGAAAACTACCCCAGTACAACTTATAAATAGGAATGTAAAAATCTATCACACAATAATAGCAACATGAAACCAACAGAACTTTAAATGGATAATGCCATAAGCAAGTATCTCTACACCAGGAATTTCAGGTTGCTCAACATATGAAAAGTAAGCAATGTATTCAACCACAATAATGGTGTGAAGTAAAAACACATAATCATATCAATTAATGCAAAAAGTCTACAATGAAAATCCAGTGTTATTTCATGAAAAACACTCAAGAAAGCAGGAATAAAAGGAAATTTGCTCAATATGGAAAAGAGTAGTACAGAAAGCCACAGCAAACATCCTGCTCAACGTTAAAGACTGAAAGATTTACTCCTGAAATCAGGAACAGGGCCAGGAAGCTGGCCTTCATCACCGTTACTCAATAGTGTACTGGAAGTTCTACCCAGAATCTTGAGGAAAGAAAGAAAAGGCATCCATGGGTGAATGGAAAAATTAAAACCGTGTCTCTTCACAGAACCTAGGTCACATCATCTTATATATAAAACTAACTATAATCATAAAGAAATTATTTGAGCTAATCAACTCATTAATAAGCAAAGTTATCGAACAAAAGATCAATTCATGAACATCTATCTTATATGCATACGCTGGCAAAAAATAATCTGAAAAAGAATTTATGAGAACAATTCCATTTTTAATAATGTCAACATCAAGATTTAGGAGTATATTTAATCAAGGTACAAGACTTGTTTTTATGTATGTAAAGTTGTATGTTTGAAATTACTGGAAAGTCAATTACTTTTCAAAACATCATGTATGTCAACAGCATGCCAGAAAAGCAGAGAAAACATCAAACTTCCATATAGAAGCAAGCCTTACCCGAATCCAGTTCACCCAAAGTCCACATGTCATTTAGAGGCACTGTGGGAAGGTTATATTAGGAGCCGCTGTCCTCCGTGTTGTGGACGACCTGGATATGGTAGAAACAGTGGGATTTTTGAATTCCAATTTTCCACTTCAGTCCACAAAAAAACTATGAGAACTAATAAATCAATTCAGTAAAGTTGCAAAATCAATACACAGAAATCACTTGCCTTTCTAAACACTAATAATGAACCATCAGAAAGAGAAAGAAAGCAACCCTATTTACAACTGCATCAAAAAGAACAAAAATACCTGGGAATAAAGTCAACCAAGGAGGTGAAAGACCTGCACACTGAAAACTTGAAGACATTGATGAAGACATTGCAAAACACACCAATAAATGGAAAGATATCCTGTTCTCATGGAATGGAACAATTAATATTGTTAAAATATCCATGCTACCCAAAGCAGTGGACACAGTGAATGCAATCCCTCCCAAAATTCCATGGTATTTTCCCCCAAAATAGAGCAAATCCTCCTAATATCTGTGTGGGGAACCACAAAGGACCCCCAAATAGCCAAAGAAACCCTGAAAAAAGAGAACGGGCTGGAGGCATCTCCCCTCCCTGACGTCACACTCTGCTGAGAAGCTACAGTCACCAAACAGTGTGGAACTGGCTCAAAACCGGCACAGGGACCAGAGGAACAGGACAGAGAGACCAGAATTCAACCCACACGGACGGGGTCGGTGAATTTATGACACAGGGACCAAGGACACACCAAGGAGCACGACACGCCCCACGATAAAAGGTGCTGGGAAAACTGGACGCCCCATAACTCACGCTGGCTACCCTGCACACAAACCTGACCAAACACCCAGCTTTCCACGCCAAGCCCTCCCTCGCTCACACGAAGACGGACCCCCTCAACGGTCAGCCGCCCACAGGAAGCTTCTCCCCACTTTTCCTCACCGTGTCTTCACCTTTTCCTCAGGCATCACCTGGGTCCTCAGGAAACCTAGTTCCCCTAGTCAGCGTGGAGGCAGCCCCACTTTGTCCTGAAGCCTAAACCCCAGCGAGTCCTAAAGAGACGGAGACCGAGCTCCTCTCAGCAGAGACGCTGAGCCGGGCGTCCTACCCGAAGGCCCCCGCCCCCGCGCCAGAGGAGGCTCAACTCCTCTCAGCTGCCCTCACAATCGAGTTCGCAGGGAACGAGCATGCGCTGTGGGTCAGAGAGGCGAACTCGGCGCCACCCTGTGGTCAGTGCAGGAAGTGCAGGCCGTGCCTCCCTCACAGGTCACTGGAGGCAGCGTGCCCTACTGACAGGACTGCTGAATCCATTCAACTGGAAATTCCAACGAAAATGGAGTCTCTATCCCAAAAGTTTTCTAAAAGTAGTTAAGGAACAATTAATTGGAAACCATTTGGAATGAAGTGAATGTAGATGCAAACTTTACAACTTATACCAAATTCACTCAAAGTTATTCAGAGGCAAATTTTATTTTAGTTTATAATTTATTTTTGGCTGCGTTGGGTCTTCGCTGCTGCATGTGGCTTTCTCTAGTTGCGTCGAGCGGGGCTACTCTTCGTTGTGGTGCACGGGCTTCTCATTGCGGTGGCTTCTCTTGTGGGCGAGCACGGGCTCTGGCACGCAGGCTTCAGTAGTTATGCCGCGCAGGCTTGGTTGCTCTGAGGCATGTGGGATCTTCCCGGACCAGGGCTCGACCCCGTGTCCCCTGCATTGGCAGGCGGACTCTTAAACACTGCGTCACCAGGGAAGTCCCCACAGACAAATTTTAAATACAAAACTATTCA
>NW_026777926.1:0-70354 GCF_028023285.1 Balaenoptera ricei | reverse complement strand
TAGAGAAACATTTCGCTGTCAGTGGGTTCCATCAGCCTTGCCATATTTTCTCAGCTGGCTATGATGGAGGGCAGTCAGTGGGCAGACTCACCTGAGGCCCTCCTTCCCAGACTGTGATACAGACAGACCCGCCGCCTGCTTCAGCCCAAAGGGACGGCTTACGGTGAGGCAAAAACCCTGTGTTGGAAAGTTCCTGCCTAACCCTCGCCCAAGCACAAGCAAATCGGTCATCGGTCAAAGACTTTCCCCACAAGTTGAACATGTTTGCTCCCCTCTAGCCTCCGAAGGCCGAGTTTACCTAGCTAGGACTCACACTGCAGGAAGGGTACTCAGGGTGCTGGTGACTGCAAGTTGTTTCACCAGGCAGCCCACATCGGGTACAGCCACTTGGATTTTCCAGGGGCACAGCGCAAAGGGTGTCAGCTAACGCGCCTCCAGCCTGGGAGGGGCCACATACACTCGCTGAATGGGAAACAAGCCCATGCCTTCAGTGTGAAAGGCCGCTATGCCTCTTTGCTTCGGCAGCCCAGGGATAGCGTCAGCTCTGAAATGCCTCAAAGGAGCAGACTCAGAGACCCTTTGAACCGCAGAGCAGGTGCGGCCCAGAACAAGGACTGCTCTTGGGCTGAGAACACCCACTGCCCAGCGCCTCTTTTGGCTACACACGTGTAGTGGGAGGGTGTTGAATTCTGCTGCGTGATAACTTCTCCGGGCCACGTGGTGTGAGCGCAGGTAGAGTGGCCCTCCATCTCCTCCCAGTTTCCTGCCTAAGTTGTACAAGGCAAACTCCCTGCTTGAATCCCCGGGTGGGGTACGTACCCTCCAGAGAAAGGTGGATGCTTGGGACCCAGGGCTAGTCTCTATGTCGATGTTCTGTGCATCAGCTTCGCAGCTGTTCTCTCTAAGCGGGTCCCAAAGGCTTTTTGGAAGACTTTCCTTCGAGGGTCAGAAGAGGAAATGAGCCGACAGGCCCACGGGATGCCAGTTCTCTCCAGCCACAACGCTAGCAGCCTCAGACACGCGGGTTCTCTTTGGGACATGAAAGAACACTATGCTTGGAAGCTTCTTCCATCCAGTTTGAGAGCCGCACTTCCACTGCCTCCTAGGATTCCAGGTGTTGCCTTGCCGTCACAATTTCCAATTCTTAGGCCTATGACGGCAGAGTGTCTGGCAGTTCTCAGAGAGACCTTAGGAATGCAGGCTTTTTGGCTCCTTCCACTGACAAACCAGCTCCTCCAGATCCTCTGTCGATAGGCATTTCATGTCAGAATATCTCTGGGCGCCCTCATTCCTCCTCCACGAAGTAAGACACAAACGGAATTGCCCGAAAGGGAGGAAGCCCTCTGAGTCCGGCAGAGAGGCAGTCTCTCCCCCTCAGCATTCCCCCATGGCTGAGCCCAGGGCATGGGACCGAGAGAGGGAGAAAGACAGCCGTGACCCGAGCTTTTCCACAATGTAGTATAGGCCTCACCCTCAAGCTCACGTCAATCGCCTAGAGAAAACAGCAGGCCTCGGTCTGCTTTCCTGTGGCTAGGAAACTTGGCTTTCATTCCTTAGGTGGCACACTGGCTCAGGACTGCCCTGCCCGAAGCACTCACGGGGTGCAGCCCTGTTTGTTGAGATCAGCCCTTCTGGCTCTCTCTCGGATGAAGCAACTGGAAAAGAGCCGTTCGTAATCTTCGGACCGTGGGAGCTCGCCCCAGTCTACACCAGAACAGCACTCTGAGGAGCTGCTGACGTTTGGTAGCAAAATCTCCTCTTCTGAAGAGAAACATTTCGCTGTCAGTGGGTTCCATCAGCCTTGCCATATTTTCTCAGCTGGCTATGATGGAGGGCAGTCAGTGGGCAGACTCACCTGAGGCCCTCCTTCCCAGACTGTGATACAGACAGACCCGCCGCCTGCTTCAGCCCAAAGGGACGGCTTACGGTGAGGCAAAAACCCTGTGTTGAAAGTTCCTGCCTAACCCTCGCCCAAGCACAAGCAAATCGGTCATCGGTCAAAGACTTTCCCCACAAGTTGAACATGTTTGCTCCCCTCTAGCCTCCGAAGGCCGAGTTTACCTAGCTAGGACTCACACTGCAGGAAGGGTACTCAGGGTGCTGGTGACTGCAAGTTGTTTCACCAGGCAGCCCACATCGGGTACAGCCACTTGGATTTTCCAGGGGCACAGCGCAAAGGGTGTCAGCTAACGCGCCTCCAGCCTGGGAGGGCCCACATACACTCGCTGAATGGGAAACAAGCCCATGCCTTCAGTGTGAAAGGCCGCTATGCCTCTTTGCTTCGGCAGCCCAGGGATAGCGTCAGCTCTGAAATGCCTCCAAAGGAGCAGACTCAGAGACCCTTTGAACCGCAGAGCAGGTGCGGCCCAGAACAAGGACTGCTCTTGGGCTGAGAACACCCACTGCCCAGCGCCTCTTTTGGCTACACACGTGTAGTGGGAGGGTGTTGAATTCTGCTGCGTGATAACTTCTCCGGGCCACGTGGTGTGAGCGCAGGTAGAGTGGCCCTCCATCTCCTCCCAGTTTCCTGCCTAAGTTGTACAAGGCAAACTCCCTGCTTGAATCCCCGGGTGGGGTACGTACCCTCCAGAGAAAGGTGGATGCTTGGGACCCAGGGCTAGTCTCTATGTCGATGTTCTGTGCATCAGCTTCGCAGCTGTTCTCTCTAAGCGGGTCCCAAAGGCTTTTTGGAAGACTTTCCTTCGAGGGTCAGAAAGAGGAAATGAGCCGACAGGCCCACGGGGATGCCAGTTCTCTCCAGCCACAACGCTAGCAGCCTCAGACACGCGGGTTCTCTTTGGGACATGAAAGAACACTATGCTTGGAAGCTTCTTCCATCCAGTTTGAGAGCCGCACTTCCACTGCCTCCTAGGATTCCAGGTGTTGCCTTGCCGTCACAATTTCCAATTCTTAGGCCTATGACGGCAGAGTGTCTGGCAGTTCTCAGAGAGACCTTAGGAATGCAGGCTTTTGGCTCCTTCCACTGACAAACCAGCTCCTCCAGATCCTCTGTCGATAGGCATTTCATGTCAGAATATCTCTGGGCGCCCTCATTCCTCCTCCACGAAGTAAGACACAAACGGAATTGCCCGAAAGGGAGGAAGCCCTCTGAGTCCGGCAGAGAGGCAGTCTCTCCCCCTCAGCATTCCCCCATGGCTGAGCCCAGGGCATGGGACCGAGAGAGGGAGAAAGACAGCCGTGACCCCGAGCTTTTCCACAATGTAGTATAGGCCTCACCCTCAAGCTCACGTCAATCGCCTAGAGAAAACAGCAGGCCTCGGTCTGCTTTCCTGTGGCTAGGAAACTTGGCTTTCATTCCTTAGGTGGCACACTGGCTCAGGACTGCCCTGCCCGAAGCACTCACGGGGTGCAGCCCTGTTTGTTGAGATCAGCCCTTCTGGCTCTCTCTCGGATGAAGCAACTGGAAAAGAGCCGTTCGTAATCTTCGGACCGTGGGAGCTCGCCCCAGTCTACACCAGAACAGCACTCTGAGGAGCTGCTGACGTTTGGTAGCAAAATCTCCTCTTCTGAAGAGAAACATTTCGCTGTCAGTGGGTTCCATCAGCCTTGCCATATTTTCTCAGCTGGCTATGATGGAGGGCAGTCAGTGGGCAGACTCACCTGAGGCCCTCCTTCCCAGACTGTGATACAGACAGACCCGCCGCCTGCTTCAGCCAAAGGGACGGCTTACGGTGAGGCAAAAACCCTGTGTTGGAAAGTTCCTGCCTAACCCTCGCCCAAGCACAAGCAAATCGGTCATCGGTCAAAGACTTTCCCCACAAGTTGAACATGTTTGCTCCCCTCTAGCCTCCGAAGGCCGAGTTTACCTAGCTAGGACTCACACTGCAGGAAGGGTACTCAGGGTGCTGGTGACTGCAAGTTGTTTCACCAGGCAGCCCACATCGGGTACAGCCACTTGGATTTTCCAGGGGCACAGCGCAAAGGGTGTCAGCTAACGCGCCTCCAGCCTGGGAGGGCCCACATACACTCGCTGAATGGGAAACAAGCCCATGCCTTCAGTGTGAAAGGCCGCTATGCCTCTTTGCTTCGGCAGCCCAGGGATAGCGTCAGCTCTGAAATGCCTCCAAAGGAGCAGACTCAGAGACCCTTTGAACCGCAGAGCAGGTGCGGCCCAGAACAAGGACTGCTCTTGGGCTGAGAACACCCACTGCCCAGCGCCTCTTTTGGCTACACACGTGTAGTGGAGGGTGTTGAATTCTGCTGCGTGATAACTTCTCGGGCCACGTGGTGTGAGCGCAGGTAGAGTGGCCCTCCATCTCCTCCCAGTTTCCTGCCTAAGTTGTACAAGGCAAACTCCCTGCTTGAATCCCCGGGTGGGGTACGTACCCTCCAGAGAAAGGTGGATGCTTGGGACCCAGGGCTAGTCTCTATGTCGATGTTCTGTGCATCAGCTTCGCAGCTGTTCTCTCTAAGCGGGTCCCAAAGGCTTTTTGAAGACTTTCCTTCGAGGGTCAGAAAGAGGAAATGAGCCGACAGGCCCACGGGGATGCCAGTTCTCTCCAGCCACAACGCTAGCAGCCTCAGACACGCGGGTTCTCTTTGGGACATGAAAGAACACTATGCTTGGAAGCTTCTTCCATCCAGTTTGAGAGCCGCACTTCCACTGCCTCCTAGGATTCCAGGTGTTGCCTTGCCGTCACAATTTCCAATTCTTAGGCCTATGACGGCAGAGTGTCTGGCAGTTCTCAGAGAGACCTTAGGAATGCAGGCTTTTTGGCTCCTTCCACTGACAAACCAGCTCCTCCAGATCCTCTGTCGATAGGCATTTCATGTCAGAATATCTCTGGGCGCCCTCATTCCTCCTCCACGAAGTAAGACACAAACGGAATTGCCCGAAAGGGAGGAAGCCCTCTGAGTCCGGCAGAGAGGCAGTCTCTCCCCCTCAGCATTCCCCCATGGCTGAGCCCAGGGCATGGGACCGAGAGAGGGAGAAAGACAGCCGTGACCCCGAGCTTTTCCACAATGTAGTATAGGCCTCACCCTCAAGCTCACGTCAATCGCCTAGAGAAAACAGCAGGCCTCGGTCTGCTTTCCTGTGGCTAGGAAACTTGGCTTTCATTCCTTAGGTGGCACACTGGCTCAGGACTGCCCTGCCCGAAGCACTCACGGGGTGCAGCCCTGTTTGTTGAGATCAGCCCTTCTGGCTCTCTCTCGGATGAAGCAACTGGAAAAGAGCCGTTCGTAATCTTCGGACCGTGGGAGCTCGCCCCAGTCTACACCAGAACAGCACTCTGAGGAGCTGCTGACGTTTGGTAGCAAAATCTCCTCTTCTGAAGAGAAACATTTCGCTGTCAGTGGGTTCCATCAGCCTTGCCATATTTCTCAGCTGGCTATGATGGAGGGCAGTCAGTGGGCAGACTCACCTGAGGCCCTCCTTCCCAGACTGTGATACAGACAGACCCGCCGCCTGCTTCAGCCCAAAGGGACGGCTTACGGTGAGGCAAAACCCTGTGTTGGAAAGTTCCTGCCTAACCCTCGCCAAGCACAAGCAAATCGGTCATCGGTCAAAGACTTTCCCCACAAGTTGAACATGTTTGCTCCCCTCTAGCCTCCGAAGGCCGAGTTTACCTAGCTAGGACTCACACTGCAGGAAGGGTACTCAGGGTGCTGGTGACTGCAAGTTGTTTCACCAGGCAGCCCACATCGGGTACAGCCACTTGGATTTTCCAGGGGCACAGCGCAAAGGGTGTCAGCTAACGCGCCTCCAGCCTGGAGGGCCCACATACACTCGCTGAATGGGAAACAAGCCCATGCCTTCAGTGTGAAAGGCCGCTATGCCTCTTTGCTTCGGCAGCCCAGGGATAGCGTCAGCTCTGAAATGCCTCCAAAGGAGCAGACTCAGAGACCCTTTGAACCGCAGAGCAGGTGCGGCCCAGAACAAGGACTGCTCTTGGGCTGAGAACACCCACTGCCCAGCGCCTCTTTTGGCTACACACGTGTAGTGGGAGGGTGTTGAATTCTGCTGCGTGATAACTTCTCCGGGCCACGTGGTGTGAGCGCAGGTAGAGTGGCCCTCCATCTCCTCCAGTTTCCTGCCTAAGTTGTACAAGGCAAACTCCCTGCTTGAATCCCCGGGTGGGGTACGTACCCTCCAGAGAAAGGTGGATGCTTGGGACCCAGGGCTAGTCTCTATGTCGATGTTCTGTGCATCAGCTTCGCAGCTGTTCTCTCTAAGCGGGTCCCAAAGGCTTTTTGGAAGACTTTCCTTCGAGGGTCAGAAAGAGGAAATGAGCCGACAGGCCCACGGGGATGCCAGTTCTCTCCAGCCACAACGCTAGCAGCCTCAGACACGCGGGTTCTCTTTGGGACATGAAAGAACACTATGCTTGGAAGCTTCTTCCATCCAGTTTGAGAGCCGCACTTCCACTGCCTCCTAGGATTCCAGGTGTTGCCTTGCCGTCACAATTTCCAATTCTTAGGCCTATGACGGCAGAGTGTCTGGCAGTTCTCAGAGAGACCTTAGGAATGCAGGCTTTTTGGCTCCTTCCACTGACAAACCAGCTCCTCCAGATCCTCTGTCGATAGGCATTTCATGTCAGAATATCTCTGGGCGCCCTCATTCCTCCTCCACGAAGTAAGACACAAACGGAATTGCCCGAAAGGGAGGAAGCCCTCTGAGTCCGGCAGAGAGGCAGTCTCTCCCCCTCAGCATTCCCCCATGGCTGAGCCCAGGGCATGGGACCGAGAGAGGGAGAAAGACAGCCGTGACCCCGAGCTTTTCCACAATGTAGTATAGGCCTCACCCTCAAGCTCACGTCAATCGCCTAGAGAAAACAGCAGGCCTCGGTCTGCTTTCCTGTGGCTAGGAAACTTGGCTTTCATTCCTTAGGTGGCACACTGGCTCAGGACTGCCCTGCCCGAAGCACTCACGGGTGCAGCCCTATTTGTTGAGATCAGCCCTTCTGGCTCTCTCTCGGATGAAGCAACTGGAAAAGAGCCGTTCGTAATCTTCGGACCGTGGAGCTCGCCCCAGTCTACACCAGAACAGCACTCTGAGGAGCTGCTGACGTTTGGTAGCAAAATCTCCTCTTCTGAAGAGAAACATTTCGCTGTCAGTGGGTTCCATCAGCCTTGCCATATTTTCTCAGCTGGCTATGATGGAGGGCAGTCAGTGGGCAGACTCACCTGAGGCCCTCCTTCCCAGACTGTGATACAGACAGACCCGCCGCCTGCTTCAGCCCAAAGGGACGGCTTACGGTGAGGCAAAAACCCTGTGTTGGAAAGTTCCTGCCTAACCCTCGCCCAAGCACAAGCATATTGGTCATCGGCCAAAGACTTTCCCCACAAGTTGAACATGTTTGCTCCCCTCTAGCCTCCGAAGGCCGAGTTTACCTAGCTAGGACTCACACTGCAGGAAGGGTACTCAGGGTGCTGGTGACTGCAAGTTGTTTCACCAGGCAGCCCACATCGGGTACAGCCACTTGGATTTTCCAGGGGCACAGCGCAAAGGGTGTCAGCTAACGCGCCTCCAGCCTGGGAGGGCCCACATACACTCGCTGAATGGGAAACAAGCCCATGCCTTCAGTGTGAAAGGCCGCTATGCCTCTTTGCTTCGGCAGCCCAGGATAGCGTCAGCTCTGAAATGCCTCCAAAGGAGCAGACTCAGAGACCCTTTGAACCGCAGAGCAGGTGCGGCCCAGAACAAGGACTGCTCTTGGGCTGAGAACACCCACTGCCCAGCGCCTCTTTTGGCTACACACGTGTAGTGCGAGGGTGTTGAATTCTGCTGCGTGATAACTTCTCCGGGCCACGTGGTGTGAGCGCAGGTAGAGTGGCCCTCCATCTCCTCCCAGTTTCCTGCCTAAGTTGTACAAGGCAAACTCCCTGCTTGAATCCCCGGGTGGGGTACGTACCCTCCAGAGAAAGGTGGATGCTTGGGACCCAGGGCTAGTCTCTATGTCGATGTTCTGTGCATCAGCTTCGCAGCTGTTCTCTCTAAGCGGGTCCCAAAGGCTTTTTGGAAGACTTTCCTTCGAGGGTCAGAAAGAGGAAATGAGCCGACAGGCCCACGGGGATGCCAGTTCTCTCCAGCCACAACGCTAGCAGCCTCAGACACGCGGGTTCTCTTTGGGACATGAAAGAACACTATGCTTGGAAGCTTCTTCCATCCAGTTTGAGAGCCGCACTTCCACTGCCTCCTAGGATTCCAGGTGTTGCCTTGCCGTC
Source organism: Balaenoptera ricei (assembly GCF_028023285.1). Taxonomy (NCBI): domain Eukaryota; kingdom Metazoa; phylum Chordata; class Mammalia; order Artiodactyla; family Balaenopteridae; genus Balaenoptera; species Balaenoptera ricei. Next base: position 62,167 of record NW_026777926.1, on the reverse strand, counting down.
ACAATTTCCAATTCTTAGGCCTATGACGGCAGAGTGTCTGGCAGTTCTCAGAGAGACCTTAGGAATGCAGGCTTTTTGGCTCCTTCCACTGACAAACCAGCTCCTCCAGATCCTCTGTCGATAGGCATTTCATGTCAGAATATCTCTGGGCGCCCTCATTCTCCTCCACGAAGTAAGACACAAACGGAATTGCCCGAAAGGGAGGAAGCCCTCTGAGTCGGCAGAGAGGCAGTCTCTCCCCCTCAGCATTCCCCCATGGCTGAGCCCAGGGCATGGGACCGAGAGAGGGAGAAAGACAGCCGTGACCCCGAGCTTTTCCACAATGTAGTATAGGCCTCACCCTCAAGCTCACGTCAATCGCCTAGAGAAAACAGCAGGCCTCGGTCTGCTTTCCTGTGGCTAGGAAACTTGGCTTTCATTCCTTAGGTGGCACACTGGCTCAGGACTGCCCTGCCCGAAGCACTCACGGGGTGCAGCCCTGTTTGTTGAGATCAGCCCTTCTGGCTCTCTCTCGGATGAAGCAACTGGAAAAGAGCCGTTCGTAATCTTCGGACCGTGGGAGCTCGCCCCAGTCTACACCAGAACAGCACTCTGAGGAGCTGCTGACGTTTGGTAGCAAAATCTCCTCTTCTGAAGAGAAACATTTCGCTGTCAGTGGGTTCCATCAGCCTTGCCATATTTTCTCAGCTGGCTATGATGGAGGGCAGTCAGTGGGCAGACTCACCTGAGGCCCTCCTTCCCAGACTGTGATACAGACAGACCCGCCGCCTGCTTCAGCCAAAGGGACGGCTTACGGTGAGGCAAAAACCCTGTGTTGGAAAGTTCCTGCCTAACCCTCGCCCAAGCACAAGCAAATCGGTCATCGGTCAAAGACTTTCCCCACAAGTTGAACATGTTTGCTCCCCTCTAGCCTCCGAAGGCCGAGTTTACCTAGCTAGGACTCACACTGCAGGAAGGGTACTCAGGGTGCTGGTGACTGCAAGTTGTTTCACCAGGCAGCCCACATCGGGTACAGCCACTTGGATTTTCCAGGGGCACAGCGCAAAGGGTGTCAGCTAACGCGCCTCCAGCCTGGGAGGGGCCACATACACTCTCTGAATGGGAAACAAGCCCATGCCTTCAGTGTGAAAGGCCGCTATGCCTCTTTGCTTCGGCAGCCCAGGGATAGCGTCAGCTCTGAAATGCCTCCAAAGGAGCAGACTCAGAGACCCTTTGAACCGCAGAGCAGGTGCGGCCCAGAACAAGGACTGCTCTTGGGCTGAGAACACCACTGCCCAGCGCCTCTTTTGGCTACACACGTGTAGTGGGAGGGTGTTGAATTCTGCTGCGTGATAACTTCTCCGGGCCACGTGGTGTGAGCGCAGGTAGAGTGGCCCTCCATCTCCTCCCAGTTTCCTGCCTAAGTTGTACAAGGCAAACTCCCTGCTTGAATCCCCGGGTGGGGTACGTACCCTCCAGAGAAAGGTGGATGCTTGGGACCCAGGGCTAGTCTCTATGTCGATGTTCTGTGCATCAGCTTCGCAGCTGTTCTCTCTAAGCGGGTCCCAAAGGCTTTTTGGAAGACTTTCCTTCGAGGGTCAGAAAGAGGAAATGAGCCGACAGGCCCACGGGGATGCCAGTTCTCTCCAGCCACAACGCTAGCAGCCTCAGACACGCGGGTTCTCTTTGGGACATGAAAGAACACTATGCTTGGAAGCTTCTTCCATCCAGTTTGAGAGCCGCACTTCCACTGCCTCCTAGGATTCCAGGTGTTGCCTTGCCGTCACAATTTCCAATTCTTAGGCCTATGACGGCAGAGTGTCTGGCAGTTCTCAGAGAGACCTTAGGAATGCAGGCTTTTTGGCTCCTTCCACTGACAAACCAGCTCCTCCAGATCCTCTGTCGATAGGCATTTCATGTCAGAATATCTCTGGGCGCCCTCATTCCTCCTCCACGAAGTAAGACACAAACGGAATTGCCCGAAAGGGAGGAAGCCCTCTGAGTCCGGCAGAGAGGCAGTCTCTCCCCCTCAGCATTCCCCCATGGCTGAGCCCAGGGCATGGGACCGAGAGAGGGAGAAAGACAGCCGTGACCCCGAGCTTTTCCACAATGTAGTATAGGCCTCACCCTCAAGCTCACGTCAATCGCCTAGAGAAACAGCAGGCCTCGGTCTGCTTTCCTGTGGCTAGGAAACTTGGCTTTCATTCCTTAGGTGGCACACTGGCTCAGGACTGCCCTGCCCGAAGCACTCACGGGGTGCAGCCCTATTTGTTGAGATCAGCCCTTCTGGCTCTCTCTCGATGAAGCAACTGGAAAAGAGCCGTTCGTAATCTTCGGACCGTGGGAGCTCGCCCCAGTCTACACCAGAACAGCACTCTGAGGAGCTGCTGACGTTTGGTAGCAAAATCTCCTCTTCTGAAGAGAAACATTTCGCTGTCAGTGGGTTCCATCAGCCTTGCCATATTTTCTCAGCTGGCTATGATGGAGGGCAGTCAGTGGGCAGACTCACCTGAGGCCCTCCTTCCCAGACTGTGATACAGACAGACCCGCCGCCTGCTTCAGCCCAAAGGGACGGCTTACGGTGAGGCAAAAACCCTGTGTTGGAAAGTTCCTGCCTAACCCTCGCCCAAGCACAAGCAAATCGGTCATCGGTCAAAGACTTTCCCCACAAGTTGAACATGTTTGCTCCCCTCTAGCCTCCGAAGGCCGAGTTTACCTAGCTAGGACTCACACTGCAGGAAGGGTACTCAGGGTGCTGGTGACTGCAAGTTGTTTCACCAGGCAGCCCACATCGGGTACAGCCACTTGGATTTTCCAGGGGCACAGCGCAAAGGGTGTCAGCTAACGCGCCTCCAGCCTGGGAGGGCCCACATACACTCGCTGAATGGGAAACAAGCCCATGCCTTCAGTGTGAAAGGCCGCTATGCCTCTTTGCTTCGGCAGCCCAGGGATAGCGTCAGCTCTGAAATGCCTCCAAAGGAGCAGACTCAGAGACCCTTTGAACCGCAGAGCAGGTGCGGCCCAGAACAAGGACTGCTCTTGGGCTGAGAACACCCACTGCCCAGCGCCTCTTTTGGCTACACACGTGTAGTGGGAGGGTGTTGAATTCTGCTGCGTGATAACTTCTCCGGGCCACGTGGTGTGAGCGCAGGTAGAGTGGCCCTCCATCTCCTCCCAGTTTCCTGCCTAAGTTGTACAAGGCAAACTCCCTGCTTGAATCCCCGGGTGGGGTACGTACCCTCCAGAGAAAGGTGGATGCTTGGGACCCAGGGCTAGTCTCTATGTCGATGTTCTGTGCATCAGCTTCGCAGCTGTTCTCTCTAAGCGGGTCCCAAAGGCTTTTTGGAAGACTTTCCTTCGAGGGTCAGAAAGAGGAAATGAGCCGACAGGCCCACGGGGATGCCAGTTCTCTCCAGCCACAACGCTAGCAGCCTCAGACACGCGGGTTCTCTTTGGGACATGAAAGAACACTATGCTTGGAAGCTTCTTCCATCCAGTTTGAGAGCCGCACTTCCACTGCCTCCTAGGATTCCAGGTGTTGCCTTGCCGTCACAATTTCCAAATCTTAGGCCTATGACGGCAGAGTGTCTGGCAGTTCTCAGAGAGACCTTAGGAATGCAGGCTTTTTGGCTCCTTCCACTGACAAACCAGCTCCTCCAGATCCTCTGTCGATAGGCATTTCATGTCAGAATATCTCTGGGCGCCTCATTCCTCCTCCACGAAGTAAGACACAAACGGAATTGCCCGAAAGGGAGGAAGCCCTCTGAGTCCGGCAGAGAGGCAGTCTCTCCCCCTCAGCATTCCCCCATGGCTGAGCCCAGGGCATGGGACCGAGAGAGGGAGAAAGACAGCCGTGACCCCGAGCTTTTCCACAATGTAGTATAGGCCTCACCCTCAAGCTCACGTCAATCGCCTAGAGAAAACAGCAGGCCTCGGTCTGCTTTCCTGTGGCTAGGAAACTTGGCTTTCATTCCTTAGGTGGCACACTGGCTCAGGACTGCCCTGCCCGAAGCACTCACGGGGTGCAGCCCTATTTGTTGAGATCAGCCCTTCTGGCTCTCTCTCGGATGAAGCAACTGGAAAAGAGCCGTTCGTAATCTTCGGACCGTGGGAGCTCGCCCCAGTCTACACCAGAACAGCACTCTGAGGAGCTGCTGACGTTTGGTAGCAAAATCTCCTCTTCTGAAGAGAAACATTTCGCTGTCAGTGGGTTCCATCAGCCTTGCCATATTTTCTCAGCTGGCTATGATGGAGGGCAGTCAGTGGGCAGACTCACCTGAGGCCCTCCTTCCCAGACTGTGATACAGACAGACCCGCCGCCTGCTTCAGCCCAAAGGGACGGCTTACGGTGAGGCAAAAACCCTGTGTTGGAAAGTTCCTGCCTAACCCTCGCCCAAGCACAAGCAAATCGGTCATCGGTCAAAGACTTTCCCCACAAGTTGAACATGTTTGCTCCCCTCTAGCCTCCGAAGGCCGAGTTTACCTAGCTAGGACTCACACTGCAGGAAGGGTACTCAGGGTGCTGGTGACTGCAAGTTGTTTCACCAGGCAGCCCACATCGGGTACAGCCACTTGGATTTTCCAGGGGCACAGCGCAAAGGGTGTCAGCTAACGCGCCTCCAGCCTGGGAGGGGCCACATACACTCGCTGAATGGGAAACAAGCCCATGCCTTCAGTGTGAAAGGCCGCTATGCCTCTTTGCTTCGGCAGCCCAGGGATAGCGTCAGCTCTGAAATGCCTCCAAAGGAGCAGACTCAGAGACCCTTTGAACCGCAGAGCAGGTGCGGCCCAGAACAAGGACTGCTCTTGGGCTGAGAACACCCACTGCCCAGCGCCTCTTTTGGCTACACACGTGTAGTGGGAGGGTGTTGAATTCTGCTGCGTGATAACTTCTCCGGGCCACGTGGTGTGAGCGCAGGTAGAGTGGCCCTCCATCTCCTCCCAGTTTCCTGCCTAAGTTGTACAAGGCAAACTCCCTGCTTGAATCCCCGGGTGGGGTACGTACCCTCCAGAGAAAGGTGGATGCTTGGGACCCAGGGCTAGTCTCTATGTCGATGTTCTGTGCATCAGCTTCGCAGCTGTTCTCTCTAAGCGGGTCCCAAAGGCTTTTTGGAAGACTTTCCTTCGAGGGTCAGAAAGAGGAAATGAGCCGACAGGCCCACGGGGATGCCAGTTCTCTCCAGCCACAACGCTAGCAGCCTCAGACACGCGGGTTCTCTTTGGGACATGAAAGAACACTATGCTTGGAAGCTTCTTCCATCCAGTTTGAGAGCCGCACTTCCACTGCCTCCTAGGATTCCAGGTGTTGCCTTGCCGTCACAATTTCCAATTCTTAGGCCTATGACGGCAGAGTGTCTGGCAGTTCTCAGAGAGACCTTAGGAATGCAGGCTTTTTGGCTCCTTCCACTGACAAACCAGCTCCTCCAGATCCTCTGTCGATAGGCATTTCATGTCAGAATATCTCTGGGCGCCCTCATTCCTCCTCCACGAAGTAAGACACAAACGGAATTGCCCGAAAGGGAGGAAGCCCTCTGAGTCCGGCAGAGAGGCAGTCTCTCCCCCTCAGCATTCCCCCATGGCTGAGCCCAGGGCATGGGACCGAGAGAGGGAGAAAGACAGCCGTGACCCCGAGCTTTTCCACAATGTAGTATAGGCCTCACCCTCAAGCTCACGTCAATCGCCTAGAGAAAACAGCAGGCCTCGGTCTGCTTTCCTGTGGCTAGGAAACTTGGCTTTCATTCCTTAGGTGGCACACTGGCTCAGGACTGCCCTGCCCGAAGCACTCACGGGGTGCAGCCCTGTTTGTTGAGATCAGCCCTTCTGGCTCTCTCTCGGATGAAGCAACTGGAAAAGAGCCGTTCGTAATCTTCGGACCGTGGGAGCTCGCCCCAGTCTACACCAGAACAGCACTCTGAGGAGCTGCTGACGTTTGGTAGCAAAATCTCCTCTTCTGAAGAGAAACATTTCGCTGTCAGTGGGTTCCATCAGCCTTGCCATATTTTCTCAGCTGGCTATGATGGAGGGCAGTCAGTGGGCAGACTCACCTGAGGCCCTCCTTCCCAGACTGTGATACAGACAGACCCGCCGCCTGCTTCAGCCCAAAGGGACGGCTTACGGTGAGGCAAAAACCCTGTGTTGGAAAGTTCCTGCCTAACCCTCGCCCAAGCACAAGCAAATCGGTCATCGGTCAAAGACTTTCCCCACAAGTTGAACATGTTTGCTCCCCTCTAGCCTCCGAAGGCCGAGTTTACCTAGCTAGGACTCACACTGCAGGAAGGGTACTCAGGGTGCTGGTGACTGCAAGTTGTTTCACCAGGCAGCCCACATCGGGTACAGCCACTTGGATTTTCCAGGGGCACAGCGCAAAGGGTGTCAGCTAACGCGCCTCCAGCCTGGGAGGGCCCACATACACTCTCTGAATGGGAAACAAGCCCATGCCTTCAGTGTGAAAGGCCGCTATGCCTCTTTGCTTCGGCAGCCCAGGGATAGCGTCAGCTCTGAAATGCCTCCAAAGGAGCAGACTCAGAGACCCTTTGAACCGCAGAGCAGGTGCGGCCCAGAACAAGGACTGCTCTTGGGCTGAGAACACCCACTGCCCAGCGCCTCTTTTGGCTACACACGTGTAGTGGGAGGGTGTTGAATTCTGCTGCGTGATAACTTCTCCGGGCCACGTGGTGTGAGCGCAGGTAGAGTGGCCCTCCATCTCCTCCCAGTTTCCTGCCTAAGTTGTACAAGGCAAACTCCCTGCTTGAATCCCCGGGTGGGGTACGTACCCTCCAGAGAAAGGTGGATGCTTGGGACCCAGGGCTAGTCTCTATGTCGATGTTCTGTGCATCAGCTTCGCAGCTGTTCTCTCTAAGCGGGTCCCAAAGGCTTTTTGGAAGACTTTCCTTCGAGGGTCAGAAAGAGGAAATGAGCCGACAGGCCCACGGGGATGCCAGTTCTCTCCAGCCACAACGCTAGCAGCCTCAGACACGCGGGTTCTCTTTGGGACATGAAAGAACACTATGCTTGGAAGCTTCTTCCATCCAGTTTGAGAGCCGCACTTCCACTGCCTCCTAGGATTCCAGGTGTTGCCTTGCCGTCACAATTTCCAATTCTTAGGCCTATGACGGCAGAGTGTCTGGCAGTTCTCAGAGAGACCTTAGGAATGCAGGCTTTTTGGCTCCTTCCACTGACAAACCAGCTCCTCCAGATCCTCTGTCGATAGGCATTTCATGTCAGAATATCTCTGGGCGCCCTCATTCCTCCTCCACGAAGTAAGACACAAACGGAATTGCCCGAAAGGGAGGAAGCCCTCTGAGTCCGGCAGAGAGGCAGTCTCTCCCCCTCAGCATTCCCCCATGGCTGAGCCCAGGGCATGGGACCGAGAGAGGGAGAAAGACAGCCGTGACCCCGAGCTTTTCCACAATGTAGTATAGGCCTCACCCTCAAGCTCACGTCAATCGCCTAGAGAAAACAGCAGGCCTCGGTCTGCTTTCCTGTGGCTAGGAAACTTGGCTTTCATTCCTTAGGTGGCACACTGGCTCAGGACTGCCCTGCCCGAAGCACTCACGGGGTGCAGCCCTATTTGTTGAGATCAGCCCTTCTGGCTCTCTCTCGGATGAAGCAACTGGAAAAGAGCCGTTCGTAATCTTCGGACCGTGGGAGCTCGCCCCAGTCTACACCAGAACAGCACTCTGAGGAGCTGCTGACGTTTGGTAGCAAAATCTCCTCTTCTGAAGAGAAACATTTCGCTGTCAGTGGGTTCCATCAGCCTTGCCATATTTTCTCAGCTGGCTATGATGGAGGGCAGTCAGTGGGCAGACTCACCTGAGGCCCTCCTTCCCAGACTGTGATACAGACAGACCCGCCGCCTGCTTCAGCCCAAAGGGACGGCTTACGGTGAGGCAAAAACCCTGTGTTGGAAAGTTCCTGCCTAACCCTCGCCCAAGCACAAGCATATTGGTCATCGGCCAAAGACTTTCCCCACAAGTTGAACATGTTTGCTCCCCTCTAGCCTCCGAAGGCCGAGTTTACCTAGCTAGGACTCACACTGCAGGAAGGGTACTCAGGGTGCTGGTGACTGCAAGTTGTTTCACCAGGCAGCCCACATCGGGTACAGCCACTTGGATTTTCCAGGGGCACAGCGCAAAGGGTGTCAGCTAACGCGCCTCCAGCCTGGGAGGGCCCACATACACTCGCTGAATGGGAAACAAGCCCATGCCTTCAGTGTGAAAGGCCGCTATGCCTCTTTGCTTCGGCAGCCCAGGGATAGCGTCAGCTCTGAAATGCCTCCAAAGGAGCAGACTCAGAGACCCTTTGAACCGCAGAGCAGGTGCGGCCCAGAACAAGGACTGCTCTTGGGCTGAGAACACCCACTGCCCAGCGCCTCTTTTGGCTACACACGTGTAGTGCGAGGGTGTTGAATTCTGCTGCGTGATAACTTCTCCGGGCCACGTGGTGTGAGCGCAGGTAGAGTGGCCCTCCATCTCCTCCCAGTTTCCTGCCTAAGTTGTACAAGGCAAACTCCCTGCTTGAATCCCCGGGTGGGGTACGTACCCTCCAGAGAAAGGTGGATGCTTGGGACCCAGGGCTAGTCTCTATGTCGATGTTCTGTGCATCAGCTTCGCAGCTGTTCTCTCTAAGCGGGTCCCAAAGGCTTTTTGGAAGACTTTCCTTCGAGGGTCAGAAAGAGGAAATGAGCCGACAGGCCCACGGGGATGCCAGTTCTCTCCAGCCACAACGCTAGCAGCCTCAGACACGCGGGTTCTCTTTGGGACATGAAAGAACACTATGCTTGGAAGCTTCTTCCATCCAGTTTGAGAGCCGCACTTCCACTGCCTCCTAGGATTCCAGGTGTTGCCTTGCCGTCACAATTTCCAATTCTTAGGCCTATGACGGCAGAGTGTCTGGCAGTTCTCAGAGAGACCTTAGGAATGCAGGCTTTTTGGCTCCTTCCACTGACAAACCAGCTCCTCCAGATCCTCTGTCGATAGGCATTTCATGTCAGAATATCTCTGGGCGCCCTCATTCCTCCTCCACGAAGTAAGACACAAACGGAATTGCCCGAAAGGGAGGAAGCCCTCTGAGTCCGGCAGAGAGGCAGTCTCTCCCCCTCAGCATTCCCCCATGGCTGAGCCCAGGGCATGGGACCGAGAGAGGGAGAAAGACAGCCGTGACCCCGAGCTTTTCCACAATGTAGTATAGGCCTCACCCTCAAGCTCACGTCAATCGCCTAGAGAAAACAGCAGGCCTCGGTCTGCTTTCCTGTGGCTAGGAAACTTGGCTTTCATTCCTTAGGTGGCACACTGGCTCAGGACTGCCCTGCCCGAAGCACTCACGGGGTGCAGCCCTGTTTGTTGAGATCAGCCCTTCTGGCTCTCTCTCGGATGAAGCAACTGGAAAAGAGCCGTTCGTAATCTTCGGACCGTGGGAGCTCGCCCCAGTCTACACCAGAACAGCACTCTGAGGAGCTGCTGACGTTTGGTAGCAAAATCTCCTCTTCTGAAGAGAAACATTTCGCTGTCAGTGGGTTCCATCAGCCTTGCCATATTTTCTCAGCTGGCTATGATGGAGGGCAGTCAGTGGGCAGACTCACCTGAGGCCCTCCTTCCCAGACTGTGATACAGACAGACCCGCCGCCTGCTTCAGCCCAAAGGGACGGCTTACGGTGAGGCAAAAACCCTGTGTTGGAAAGTTCCTGCCTAACCCTCGCCCAAGCACAAGCAAATCGGTCATCGGTCAAAGACTTTCCCCACAAGTTGAACATGTTTGCTCCCCTCTAGCCTCCGAAGGCCGAGTTTACCTAGCTAGGACTCACACTGCAGGAAGGGTACTCAGGGTGCTGGTGACTGCAAGTTGTTTCACCAGGCAGCCCACATCGGGTACAGCCACTTGGATTTTCCAGGGGCACAGCGCAAAGGGTGTCAGCTAACGCGCCTCCAGCCTGGGAGGGGCCACATACACTCTCTGAATGGGAAACAAGCCCATGCCTTCAGTGTGAAAGGCCGCTATGCCTCTTTGCTTCGGCAGCCCAGGGATAGCGTCAGCTCTGAAATGCCTCCAAAGGAGCAGACTCAGAGACCCTTTGAACCGCAGAGCAGGTGCGGCCCAGAACAAGGACTGCTCTTGGGCTGAGAACACCCACTGCCCAGCGCCTCTTTTGGCTACACACGTGTAGTGGGAGGGTGTTGAATTCTGCTGCGTGATAACTTCTCCGGGCCACGTGGTGTGAGCGCAGGTAGAGTGGCCCTCCATCTCCTCCCAGTTTCCTGCCTAAGTTGTACAAGGCAAACTCCCTGCTTGAATCCCCGGGTGGGGTACGTACCCTCCAGAGAAAGGTGGATGCTTGGGACCCAGGGCTAGTCTCTATGTCGATGTTCTGTGCATCAGCTTCGCAGCTGTTCTCTCTAAGCGGGTCCCAAAGGCTTTTTGGAAGACTTTCCTTCGAGGGTCAGAAAGAGGAAATGAGCCGACAGGCCCACGGGGATGCCAGTTCTCTCCAGCCACAACGCTAGCAGCCTCAGACACGCGGGTTCTCTTTGGGACATGAAAGAACACTATGCTTGGAAGCTTCTTCCATCCAGTTTGAGAGCCGCACTTCCACTGCCTCCTAGGATTCCAGGTGTTGCCTTGCCGTCACAATTTCCAATTCTTAGGCCTATGACGGCAGAGTGTCTGGCAGTTCTCAGAGAGACCTTAGGAATGCAGGCTTTTTGGCTCCTTCCACTGACAAACCAGCTCCTCCAGATCCTCTGTCGATAGGCATTTCATGTCAGAATATCTCTGGGCGCCCTCATTCCTCCTCCACGAAGTAAGACACAAACGGAATTGCCCGAAAGGGAGGAAGCCCTCTGAGTCCGGCAGAGAGGCAGTCTCTCCCCCTCAGCATTCCCCCATGGCTGAGCCCAGGGCATGGGACCGAGAGAGGGAGAAAGACAGCCGTGACCCCGAGCTTTTCCACAATGTAGTATAGGCCTCACCCTCAAGCTCACGTCAATCGCCTAGAGAAAACAGCAGGCCTCGGTCTGCTTTCCTGTGGCTAGGAAACTTGGCTTTCATTCCTTAGGTGGCACACTGGCTCAGGACTGCCCTGCCCGAAGCACTCACGGGGTGCAGCCCTATTTGTTGAGATCAGCCCTTCTGGCTCTCTCTCGGATGAAGCAACTGGAAAAGAGCCGTTCGTAATCTTCGGACCGTGGGAGCTCGCCCCAGTCTACACCAGAACAGCACTCTGAGGAGCTGCTGACGTTTGGTAGCAAAATCTCCTCTTCTGAAGAGAAACATTTCGCTGTCAGTGGGTTCCATCAGCCTTGCCATATTTTCTCAGCTGGCTATGATGGAGGGCAGTCAGTGGGCAGACTCACCTGAGGCCCTCCTTCCCAGACTGTGATACAGACAGACCCGCCGCCTGCTTCAGCCCAAAGGGACGGCTTACGGTGAGGCAAAAACCCTGTGTTGGAAAGTTCCTGCCTAACCCTCGCCCAAGCACAAGCAAATCGGTCATCGGTCAAAGACTTTCCCCACAAGTTGAACATGTTTGCTCCCCTCTAGCCTCCGAAGGCCGAGTTTACCTAGCTAGGACTCACACTGCAGGAAGGGTACTCAGGGTGCTGGTGACTGCAAGTTGTTTCACCAGGCAGCCCACATCGGGTACAGCCACTTGGATTTTCCAGGGGCACAGCGCAAAGGGTGTCAGCTAACGCGCCTCCAGCCTGGGAGGGCCCACATACACTCGCTGAATGGGAAACAAGCCCATGCCTTCAGTGTGAAAGGCCGCTATGCCTCTTTGCTTCGGCAGCCCAGGGATAGCGTCAGCTCTGAAATGCCTCCAAAGGAGCAGACTCAGAGACCCTTTGAACCGCAGAGCAGGTGCGGCCCAGAACAAGGACTGCTCTTGGGCTGAGAACACCCACTGCCCAGCGCCTCTTTTGGCTACACACGTGTAGTGGGAGGGTGTTGAATTCTGCTGCGTGATAACTTCTCCGGGCCACGTGGTGTGAGCGCAGGTAGAGTGGCCCTCCATCTCCTCCCAGTTTCCTGCCTAAGTTGTACAAGGCAAACTCCCTGCTTGAATCCCCGGGTGGGGTACGTACCCTCCAGAGAAAGGTGGATGCTTGGGACCCAGGGCTAGTCTCTATGTCGATGTTCTGTGCATCAGCTTCGCAGCTGTTCTCTCTAAGCGGGTCCCAAAGGCTTTTTGGAAGACTTTCCTTCGAGGGTCAGAAAGAGGAAATGAGCCGACAGGCCCACGGGGATGCCAGTTCTCTCCAGCCACAACGCTAGCAGCCTCAGACACGCGGGTTCTCTTTGGGACATGAAAGAACACTATGCTTGGAAGCTTCTTCCATCCAGTTTGAGAGCCGCACTTCCACTGCCTCCTAGGATTCCAGGTGTTGCCTTGCCGTCACAATTTCCAAATCTTAGGCCTATGACGGCAGAGTGTCTGGCAGTTCTCAGAGAGACCTTAGGAATGCAGGCTTTTTGGCTCCTTCCACTGACAAACCAGCTCCTCCAGATCCTCTGTCGATAGGCATTTCATGTCAGAATATCTCTGGGCGCCCTCATTCCTCCTCCACGAAGTAAGACACAAACGGAATTGCCCGAAAGGGAGGAAGCCCTCTGAGTCCGGCAGAGAGGCAGTCTCTCCCCCTCAGCATTCCCCCATGGCTGAGCCCAGGGCATGGGACCGAGAGAGGGAGAAAGACAGCCGTGACCCCGAGCTTTTCCACAATGTAGTATAGGCCTCACCCTCAAGCTCACGTCAATCGCCTAGAGAAAACAGCAGGCCTCGGTCTGCTTTCCTGTGGCTAGGAAACTTGGCTTTCATTCCTTAGGTGGCACACTGGCTCAGGACTGCCCTGCCCGAAGCACTCACGGGGTGCAGCCCTATTTGTTGAGATCAGCCCTTCTGGCTCTCTCTCGGATGAAGCAACTGGAAAAGAGCCGTTCGTAATCTTCGGACCGTGGGAGCTCGCCCCAGTCTACACCAGAACAGCACTCTGAGGAGCTGCTGACGTTTGGTAGCAAAATCTCCTCTTCTGAAGAGAAACATTTCGCTGTCAGTGGGTTCCATCAGCCTTGCCATATTTTCTCAGCTGGCTATGATGGAGGGCAGTCAGTGGGCAGACTCACCTGAGGCCCTCCTTCCCAGACTGTGATACAGACAGACCCGCCGCCTGCTTCAGCCCAAAGGGACGGCTTACGGTGAGGCAAAAACCCTGTGTTGGAAAGTTCCTGCCTAACCCTCGCCCAAGCACAAGCAAATCGGTCATCGGTCAAAGACTTTCCCCACAAGTTGAACATGTTTGCTCCCCTCTAGCCTCCGAAGGCCGAGTTTACCTAGCTAGGACTCACACTGCAGGAAGGGTACTCAGGGTGCTGGTGACTGCAAGTTGTTTCACCAGGCAGCCCACATCGGGTACAGCCACTTGGATTTTCCAGGGGCACAGCGCAAAGGGTGTCAGCTAACGCGCCTCCAGCCTGGGAGGGGCCACATACACTCGCTGAATGGGAAACAAGCCCATGCCTTCAGTGTGAAAGGCCGCTATGCCTCTTTGCTTCGGCAGCCCAGGGATAGCGTCAGCTCTGAAATGCCTCCAAAGGAGCAGACTCAGAGACCCTTTGAACCGCAGAGCAGGTGCGGCCCAGAACAAGGACTGCTCTTGGGCTGAGAACACCCACTGCCCAGCGCCTCTTTTGGCTACACACGTGTAGTGGGAGGGTGTTGAATTCTGCTGCGTGATAACTTCTCCGGGCCACGTGGTGTGAGCGCAGGTAGAGTGGCCCTCCATCTCCTCCCAGTTTCCTGCCTAAGTTGTACAAGGCAAACTCCCTGCTTGAATCCCCGGGTGGGGTACGTACCCTCCAGAGAAAGGTGGATGCTTGGGACCCAGGGCTAGTCTCTATGTCGATGTTCTGTGCATCAGCTTCGCAGCTGTTCTCTCTAAGCGGGTCCCAAAGGCTTTTTGGAAGACTTTCCTTCGAGGGTCAGAAAGAGGAAATGAGCCGACAGGCCCACGGGGATGCCAGTTCTCTCCAGCCACAACGCTAGCAGCCTCAGACACGCGGGTTCTCTTTGGGACATGAAAGAACACTATGCTTGGAAGCTTCTTCCATCCAGTTTGAGAGCCGCACTTCCACTGCCTCCTAGGATTCCAGGTGTTGCCTTGCCGTCACAATTTCCAATTCTTAGGCCTATGACGGCAGAGTGTCTGGCAGTTCTCAGAGAGACCTTAGGAATGCAGGCTTTTTGGCTCCTTCCACTGACAAACCAGCTCCTCCAGATCCTCTGTCGATAGGCATTTCATGTCAGAATATCTCTGGGCGCCCTCATTCCTCCTCCACGAAGTAAGACACAAACGGAATTGCCCGAAAGGGAGGAAGCCCTCTGAGTCCGGCAGAGAGGCAGTCTCTCCCCCTCAGCATTCCCCCATGGCTGAGCCCAGGGCATGGGACCGAGAGAGGGAGAAAGACAGCCGTGACCCCGAGCTTTTCCACAATGTAGTATAGGCCTCACCCTCAAGCTCACGTCAATCGCCTAGAGAAAACAGCAGGCCTCGGTCTGCTTTCCTGTGGATAGGAAACTTGGCTTTCATTCCTTAGGTGGCACACTGGCTCAGGACTGCCCTGCCCGAAGCACTCACGGGGTGCAGCCCTGTTTGTTGAGATCAGCCCTTCTGGCTCTCTCTCGGATGAAGCAACTGGAAAAGAGCCGTTCGTAATCTTCGGACCGTGGGAGCTCGCCCCAGTCTACACCAGAACAGCACTCTGAGGAGCTGCTGACGTTTGGTAGCAAAATCTCCTCTTCTGAAGAGAAACATTTCGCTGTCAGTGGGTTCCATCAGCCTTGCCATATTTTCTCAGCTGGCTATGATGGAGGGCAGTCAGTGGGCAGACTCACCTGAGGCCCTCCTTCCCAGACTGTGATACAGACAGACCCGCCGCCTGCTTCAGCCCAAAGGGACGGCTTACGGTGAGGCAAAAACCCTGTGTTGGAAAGTTCCTGCCTAACCCTCGCCCAAGCACAAGCAAATCGGTCATCGGTCAAAGACTTTCCCCACAAGTTGAACATGTTTGCTCCCCTCTAGCCTCCGAAGGCCGAGTTTACCTAGCTAGGACTCACACTGCAGGAAGGGTACTCAGGGTGCTGGTGACTGCAAGTTGTTTCACCAGGCAGCCCACATCGGGTACAGCCACTTGGATTTTCCAGGGGCACAGCGCAAAGGGTGTCAGCTAACGCGCCTCCAGCCTGGGAGGGCCCACATACACTCTCTGAATGGGAAACAAGCCCATGCCTTCAGTGTGAAAGGCCGCTATGCCTCTTTGCTTCGGCAGCCCAGGGATAGCGTCAGCTCTGAAATGCCTCCAAAGGAGCAGACTCAGAGACCCTTTGAACCGCAGAGCAGGTGCGGCCCAGAACAAGGACTGCTCTTGGGCTGAGAACACCCACTGCCCAGCGCCTCTTTTGGCTACACACGTGTAGTGGGAGGGTGTTGAATTCTGCTGCGTGATAACTTCTCCGGGCCACGTGGTGTGAGCGCAGGTAGAGTGGCCCTCCATCTCCTCCCAGTTTCCTGCCTAAGTTGTACAAGGCAAACTCCCTGCTTGAATCCCCGGGTGGGGTACGTACCCTCCAGAGAAAGGTGGATGCTTGGGACCCAGGGCTAGTCTCTATGTCGATGTTCTGTGCATCAGCTTCGCAGCTGTTCTCTCTAAGCGGGTCCCAAAGGCTTTTTGGAAGACTTTCCTTCGAGGGTCAGAAAGAGGAAATGAGCCGACAGGCCCACGGGGATGCCAGTTCTCTCCAGCCACAACGCTAGCAGCCTCAGACACGCGGGTTCTCTTTGGGACATGAAAGAACACTATGCTTGGAAGCTTCTTCCATCCAGTTTGAGAGCCGCACTTCCACTGCCTCCTAGGATTCCAGGTGTTGCCTTGCCGTCACAATTTCCAAATCTTAGGCCTATGACGGCAGAGTGTCTGGCAGTTCTCAGAGAGACCTTAGGAATGCAGGCTTTTTGGCTCCTTCCACTGACAAACCAGCTCCTCCAGATCCTCTGTCGATAGGCATTTCATGTCAGAATATCTCTGGGCGCCCTCATTCCTCCTCCACGAAGTAAGACACAAACGGAATTGCCCGAAAGGGAGGAAGCCCTCTGAGTCCGGCAGAGAGGCAGTCTCTCCCCCTCAGCATTCCCCCATGGCTGAGCCCAGGGCATGGGACCGAGAGAGGGAGAAAGACAGCCGTGACCCCGAGCTTTTCCACAATGTAGTATAGGCCTCACCCTCAAGCTCACGTCAATCGCCTAGAGAAAACAGCAGGCCTCGGTCTGCTTTCCTGTGGCTAGGAAACTTGGCTTTCATTCCTTAGGTGGCACACTGGCTCAGGACTGCCCTGCCCGAAGCACTCACGGGGTGCAGCCCTGTTTGTTGAGATCAGCCCTTCTGGCTCTCTCTCGGATGAAGCAACTGGAAAAGAGCCGTTCGTAATCTTCGGACCGTGGGAGCTCGCCCCAGTCTACACCAGAACAGCACTCTGAGGAGCTGCTGACGTTTGGTAGCAAAATCTCCTCTTCTGAAGAGAAACATTTCGCTGTCAGTGGGTTCCATCAGCCTTGCCATATTTTCTCAGCTGGCTATGATGGAGGGCAGTCAGTGGGCAGACTCACCTGAGGCCCTCCTTCCCAGACTGTGATACAGACAGACCCGCCGCCTGCTTCAGCCCAAAGGGACGGCTTACGGTGAGGCAAAAACCCTGTGTTGGAAAGTTCCTGCCTAACCCTCGCCCAAGCACAAGCAAATCGGTCATCGGTCAAAGACTTTCCCCACAAGTTGAACATGTTTGCTCCCCTCTAGCCTCCGAAGGCCGAGTTTACCTAGCTAGGACTCACACTGCAGGAAGGGTACTCAGGGTGCTGGTGACTGCAAGTTGTTTCACCAGGCAGCCCACATCGGGTACAGCCACTTGGATTTTCCAGGGGCACAGCGCAAAGGGTGTCAGCTAACGCGCCTCCAGCCTGGGAGGGGCCACATACACTCGCTGAATGGGAAACAAGCCCATGCCTTCAGTGTGAAAGGCCGCTATGCCTCTTTGCTTCGGCAGCCCAGGGATAGCGTCAGCTCTGAAATGCCTCCAAAGGAGCAGACTCAGAGACCCTTTGAACCGCAGAGCAGGTGCGGCCCAGAACAAGGACTGCTCTTGGGCTGAGAACACCCACTGCCCAGCGCCTCTTTTGGCTACACACGTGTAGTGCGAGGGTGTTGAATTCTGCTGCGTGATAACTTCTCCGGGCCACGTGGTGTGAGCGCAGGTAGAGTGGCCCTCCATCTCCTCCCAGTTTCCTGCCTAAGTTGTACAAGGCAAACTCCCTGCTTGAATCCCCGGGTGGGGTACGTACCCTCCAGAGAAAGGTGGATGCTTGGGACCCAGGGCTAGTCTCTATGTCGATGTTCTGTGCATCAGCTTCGCAGCTGTTCTCTCTAAGCGGGTCCCAAAGGCTTTTTGGAAGACTTTCCTTCGAGGGTCAGAAAGAGGAAATGAGCCGACAGGCCCACGGGGATGCCAGTTCTCTCCAGCCACAACGCTAGCAGCCTCAGACACGCGGGTTCTCTTTGGGACATGAAAGAACACTATGCTTGGAAGCTTCTTCCATCCAGTTTGAGAGCCGCACTTCCACTGCCTCCTAGGATTCCAGGTGTTGCCTTGCCGTCACAATTTCCAAATCTTAGGCCTATGACGGCAGAGTGTCTGGCAGTTCTCAGAGAGACCTTAGGAATGCAGGCTTTTTGGCTCCTTCCACTGACAAACCAGCTCCTCCAGATCCTCTGTCGATAGGCATTTCATGTCAGAATATCTCTGGGCGCCCTCATTCCTCCTCCACGAAGTAAGACACAAACGGAATTGCCCGAAAGGGAGGAAGCCCTCTGAGTCCGGCAGAGAGGCAGTCTCTCCCCCTCAGCATTCCCCCATGGCTGAGCCCAGGGCATGGGACCGAGAGAGGGAGAAAGACAGCCGTGGCCCCGAGCTTTTCCACAATGTAGTATAGGCCTCACCCTCAAGCTCACGTCAATCGCCTAGAGAAAACAGCAGGCCTCGGTCTGCTTTCCTGTGGCTAGGAAACTTGGCTTTCATTCCTTAGGTGGCACACTGGCTCAGGACTGCCCTGCCCGAAGCACTCACGGGGTGCAGCCCTATTTGTTGAGATCAGCCCTTCTGGCTCTCTCTCGGATGAAGCAACTGGAAAAGAGCCGTTCGTAATCTTCGGACCGTGGGAGCTCGCCCCAGTCTACACCAGAACAGCACTCTGAGGAGCTGCTGACGTTTGGTAGCAAAATCTCCTCTTCTGAAGAGAAACATTTCGCTGTCAGTGGGTTCCATCAGCCTTGCCATATTTTCTCAGCTGGCTATGATGGAGGGCAGTCAGTGGGCAGACTCACCTGAGGCCCTCCTTCCCAGACTGTGATACAGACAGACCCGCCGCCTGCTTCAGCCCAAAGGGACGGCTTACGGTGAGGCAAAAACCCTGTGTTGGAAAGTTCCTGCCTAACCCTCGCCCAAGCACAAGCAAATCGGTCATCGGTCAAAGACTTTCCCCACAAGTTGAACATGTTTGCTCCCCTCTAGCCTCCGAAGGCCGAGTTTACCTAGCTAGGACTCACACTGCAGGAAGGGTACTCAGGGTGCTGGTGACTGCAAGTTGTTTCACCAGGCAGCCCACATCGGGTACAGCCACTTGGATTTTCCAGGGGCACAGCGCAAAGGGTGTCAGCTAACGCGCCTCCAGCCTGGGAGGGGCCACATACACTCGCTGAATGGGAAACAAGCCCATGCCTTCAGTGTGAAAGGCCGCTATGCCTCTTTGCTTCGGCAGCCCAGGGATAGCGTCAGCTCTGAAATGCCTCCAAAGGAGCAGACTCAGAGACCCTTTGAACCGCAGAGCAGGTGCGGCCCAGAACAAGGACTGCTCTTGGGCTGAGAACACCCACTGCCCAGCGCCTCTTTTGGCTACACACGTGTAGTGGGAGGGTGTTGAATTCTGCTGCGTGATAACTTCTCCGGGCCACGTGGTGTGAGCGCAGGTAGAGTGGCCCTCCATCTCCTCCCAGTTTCCTGCCTAAGTTGTACAAGGCAAACTCCCTGCTTGAATCCCCGGGTGGGGTACGTACCCTCCAGAGAAAGGTGGATGCTTGGGACCCAGGGCTAGTCTCTATGTCGATGTTCTGTGCATCAGCTTCGCAGCTGTTCTCTCTAAGCGGGTCCCAAAGGCTTTTTGGAAGACTTTCCTTCGAGGGTCAGAAAGAGGAAATGAGCCGACAGGCCCACGGGGATGCCAGTTCTCTCCAGCCACAACGCTAGCAGCCTCAGACACGCGGGTTCTCTTTGGGACATGAAAGAACACTATGCTTGGAAGCTTCTTCCATCCAGTTTGAGAGCCGCACTTCCACTGCCTCCTAGGATTCCAGGTGTTGCCTTGCCGTCACAATTTCCAATTCTTAGGCCTATGACGGCAGAGTGTCTGGCAGTTCTCAGAGAGACCTTAGGAATGCAGGCTTTTTGGCTCCTTCCACTGACAAACCAGCTCCTCCAGATCCTCTGTCGATAGGCATTTCATGTCAGAATATCTCTGGGCGCCCTCATTCCTCCTCCACGAAGTAAGACACAAACGGAATTGCCCGAAAGGGAGGAAGCCCTCTGAGTCCGGCAGAGAGGCAGTCTCTCCCCCTCAGCATTCCCCCATGGCTGAGCCCAGGGCATGGGACCGAGAGAGGGAGAAAGACAGCCGTGACCCCGAGCTTTTCCACAATGTAGTATAGGCCTCACCCTCAAGCTCACGTCAATCGCCTAGAGAAAACAGCAGGCCTCGGTCTGCTTTCCTGTGGATAGGAAACTTGGCTTTCATTCCTTAGGTGGCACACTGGCTCAGGACTGCCCTGCCCGAAGCACTCACGGGGTGCAGCCCTGTTTGTTGAGATCAGCCCTTCTGGCTCTCTCTCGGATGAAGCAACTGGAAAAGAGCCGTTCGTAATCTTCGGACCGTGGGAGCTCGCCCCAGTCTACACCAGAACAGCACTCTGAGGAGCTGCTGACGTTTGGTAGCAAAATCTCCTCTTCTGAAGAGAAACATTTCGCTGTCAGTGGGTTCCATCAGCCTTGCCATATTTTCTCAGCTGGCTATGATGGAGGGCAGTCAGTGGGCAGACTCACCTGAGGCCCTCCTTCCCAGACTGTGATACAGACAGACCCGCCGCCTGCTTCAGCCCAAAGGGACGGCTTACGGTGAGGCAAAAACCCTGTGTTGGAAAGTTCCTGCCTAACCCTCGCCCAAGCACAAGCAAATCGGTCATCGGTCAAAGACTTTCCCCACAAGTTGAACATGTTTGCTCCCCTCTAGCCTCCGAAGGCCGAGTTTACCTAGCTAGGACTCACACTGCAGGAAGGGTACTCAGGGTGCTGGTGACTGCAAGTTGTTTCACCAGGCAGCCCACATCGGGTACAGCCACTTGGATTTTCCAGGGGCACAGCGCAAAGGGTGTCAGCTAACGCGCCTCCAGCCTGGGAGGGCCCACATACACTCTCTGAATGGGAAACAAGCCCATGCCTTCAGTGTGAAAGGCCGCTATGCCTCTTTGCTTCGGCAGCCCAGGGATAGCGTCAGCTCTGAAATGCCTCCAAAGGAGCAGACTCAGAGACCCTTTGAACCGCAGAGCAGGTGCGGCCCAGAACAAGGACTGCTCTTGGGCTGAGAACACCCACTGCCCAGCGCCTCTTTTGGCTACACACGTGTAGTGGGAGGGTGTTGAATTCTGCTGCGTGATAACTTCTCCGGGCCACGTGGTGTGAGCGCAGGTAGAGTGGCCCTCCATCTCCTCCCAGTTTCCTGCCTAAGTTGTACAAGGCAAACTCCCTGCTTGAATCCCCGGGTGGGGTACGTACCCTCCAGAGAAAGGTGGATGCTTGGGACCCAGGGCTAGTCTCTATGTCGATGTTCTGTGCATCAGCTTCGCAGCTGTTCTCTCTAAGCGGGTCCCAAAGGCTTTTTGGAAGACTTTCCTTCGAGGGTCAGAAAGAGGAAATGAGCCGACAGGCCCACGGGGATGCCAGTTCTCTCCAGCCACAACGCTAGCAGCCTCAGACACGCGGGTTCTCTTTGGGACATGAAAGAACACTATGCTTGGAAGCTTCTTCCATCCAGTTTGAGAGCCGCACTTCCACTGCCTCCTAGGATTCCAGGTGTTGCCTTGCCGTCACAATTTCCAAATCTTAGGCCTATGACGGCAGAGTGTCTGGCAGTTCTCAGAGAGACCTTAGGAATGCAGGCTTTTTGGCTCCTTCCACTGACAAACCAGCTCCTCCAGATCCTCTGTCGATAGGCATTTCATGTCAGAATATCTCTGGGCGCCCTCATTCCTCCTCCACGAAGTAAGACACAAACGGAATTGCCCGAAAGGGAGGAAGCCCTCTGAGTCCGGCAGAGAGGCAGTCTCTCCCCCTCAGCATTCCCCCATGGCTGAGCCCAGGGCATGGGACCGAGAGAGGGAGAAAGACAGCCGTGACCCCGAGCTTTTCCACAATGTAGTATAGGCCTCACCCTCAAGCTCACGTCAATCGCCTAGAGAAAACAGCAGGCCTCGGTCTGCTTTCCTGTGGCTAGGAAACTTGGCTTTCATTCCTTAGGTGGCACACTGGCTCAGGACTGCCCTGCCCGAAGCACTCACGGGGTGCAGCCCTGTTTGTTGAGATCAGCCCTTCTGGCTCTCTCTCGGATGAAGCAACTGGAAAAGAGCCGTTCGTAATCTTCGGACCGTGGGAGCTCGCCCCAGTCTACACCAGAACAGCACTCTGAGGAGCTGCTGACGTTTGGTAGCAAAATCTCCTCTTCTGAAGAGAAACATTTCGCTGTCAGTGGGTTCCATCAGCCTTGCCATATTTTCTCAGCTGGCTATGATGGAGGGCAGTCAGTGGGCAGACTCACCTGAGGCCCTCCTTCCCAGACTGTGATACAGACAGACCCGCCGCCTGCTTCAGCCCAAAGGGACGGCTTACGGTGAGGCAAAAACCCTGTGTTGGAAAGTTCCTGCCTAACCCTCGCCCAAGCACAAGCAAATCGGTCATCGGTCAAAGACTTTCCCCACAAGTTGAACATGTTTGCTCCCCTCTAGCCTCCGAAGGCCGAGTTTACCTAGCTAGGACTCACACTGCAGGAAGGGTACTCAGGGTGCTGGTGACTGCAAGTTGTTTCACCAGGCAGCCCACATCGGGTACAGCCACTTGGATTTTCCAGGGGCACAGCGCAAAGGGTGTCAGCTAACGCGCCTCCAGCCTGGGAGGGGCCACATACACTCGCTGAATGGGAAACAAGCCCATGCCTTCAGTGTGAAAGGCCGCTATGCCTCTTTGCTTCGGCAGCCCAGGGATAGCGTCAGCTCTGAAATGCCTCCAAAGGAGCAGACTCAGAGACCCTTTGAACCGCAGAGCAGGTGCGGCCCAGAACAAGGACTGCTCTTGGGCTGAGAACACCCACTGCCCAGCGCCTCTTTTGGCTACACACGTGTAGTGCGAGGGTGTTGAATTCTGCTGCGTGATAACTTCTCCGGGCCACGTGGTGTGAGCGCAGGTAGAGTGGCCCTCCATCTCCTCCCAGTTTCCTGCCTAAGTTGTACAAGGCAAACTCCCTGCTTGAATCCCCGGGTGGGGTACGTACCCTCCAGAGAAAGGTGGATGCTTGGGACCCAGGGCTAGTCTCTATGTCGATGTTCTGTGCATCAGCTTCGCAGCTGTTCTCTCTAAGCGGGTCCCAAAGGCTTTTTGGAAGACTTTCCTTCGAGGGTCAGAAAGAGGAAATGAGCCGACAGGCCCACGGGGATGCCAGTTCTCTCCAGCCACAACGCTAGCAGCCTCAGACACGCGGGTTCTCTTTGGGACATGAAAGAACACTATGCTTGGAAGCTTCTTCCATCCAGTTTGAGAGCCGCACTTCCACTGCCTCCTAGGATTCCAGGTGTTGCCTTGCCGTCACAATTTCCAATTCTTAGGCCTATGACGGCAGAGTGTCTGGCAGTTCTCAGAGAGACCTTAGGAATGCAGGCTTTTTGGCTCCTTCCACTGACAAACCAGCTCCTCCAGATCCTCTGTCGATAGGCATTTCATGTCAGAATATCTCTGGGCGCCCTCATTCCTCCTCCACGAAGTAAGACACAAACGGAATTGCCCGAAAGGGAGGAAGCCCTCTGAGTCCGGCAGAGAGGCAGTCTCTCCCCCTCAGCATTCCCCCATGGCTGAGCCCAGGGCATGGGACCGAGAGAGGGAGAAAGACAGCCGTGGCCCCGAGCTTTTCCACAATGTAGTATAGGCCTCACCCTCAAGCTCACGTCAATCGCCTAGAGAAAACAGCAGGCCTCGGTCTGCTTTCCTGTGGCTAGGAAACTTGGCTTTCATTCCTTAGGTGGCACACTGGCTCAGGACTGCCCTGCCCGAAGCACTCACGGGGTGCAGCCCTATTTGTTGAGATCAGCCCTTCTGGCTCTCTCTCGGATGAAGCAACTGGAAAAGAGCCGTTCGTAATCTTCGGACCGTGGGAGCTCGCCCCAGTCTACACCAGAACAGCACTCTGAGGAGCTGCTGACGTTTGGTAGCAAAATCTCCTCTTCTGAAGAGAAACATTTCGCTGTCAGTGGGTTCCATCAGCCTTGCCATATTTTCTCAGCTGGCTATGATGGAGGGCAGTCAGTGGGCAGACTCACCTGAGGCCCTCCTTCCCAGACTGTGATACAGACAGACCCGCCGCCTGCTTCAGCCCAAAGGGACGGCTTACGGTGAGGCAAAAACCCTGTGTTGGAAAGTTCCTGCCTAACCCTCGCCCAAGCACAAGCAAATCGGTCATCGGTCAAAGACTTTCCCCACAAGTTGAACATGTTTGCTCCCCTCTAGCCTCCGAAGGCCGAGTTTACCTAGCTAGGACTCACACTGCAGGAAGGGTACTCAGGGTGCTGGTGACTGCAAGTTGTTTCACCAGGCAGCCCACATCGGGTACAGCCACTTGGATTTTCCAGGGGCACAGCGCAAAGGGTGTCAGCTAACGCGCCTCCAGCCTGGGAGGGCCCACATACACTCTCTGAATGGGAAACAAGCCCATGCCTTCAGTGTGAAAGGCCGCTATGCCTCTTTGCTTCGGCAGCCC
The DNA here is from genome assembly GCF_028023285.1 of Balaenoptera ricei. Classification (NCBI taxonomy): domain Eukaryota; kingdom Metazoa; phylum Chordata; class Mammalia; order Artiodactyla; family Balaenopteridae; genus Balaenoptera; species Balaenoptera ricei. The sequence goes on along the minus strand of NW_026777926.1, from coordinate 38,027 downwards.
AGGGATAGCGTCAGCTCTGAAATGCCTCCAAAGGAGCAGACTCAGAGACCCTTTGAACCGCAGAGCAGGTGCGGCCCAGAACAAGGACTGCTCTTGGGCTGAGAACACCCACTGCCCAGCGCCTCTTTTGGCTACACACGTGTAGTGGGAGGGTGTTGAATTCTGCTGCGTGATAACTTCTCCGGGCCACGTGGTGTGAGCGCAGGTAGAGTGGCCCTCCATCTCCTCCCAGTTTCCTGCCTAAGTTGTACAAGGCAAACTCCCTGCTTGAATCCCCGGGTGGGGTACGTACCCTCCAGAGAAAGGTGGATGCTTGGGACCCAGGGCTAGTCTCTATGTCGATGTTCTGTGCATCAGCTTCGCAGCTGTTCTCTCTAAGCGGGTCCCAAAGGCTTTTTGGAAGACTTTCCTTCGAGGGTCAGAAAGAGGAAATGAGCCGACAGGCCCACGGGGATGCCAGTTCTCTCCAGCCACAACGCTAGCAGCCTCAGACACGCGGGTTCTCTTTGGGACATGAAAGAACACTATGCTTGGAAGCTTCTTCCATCCAGTTTGAGAGCCGCACTTCCACTGCCTCCTAGGATTCCAGGTGTTGCCTTGCCGTCACAATTTCCAAATCTTAGGCCTATGACGGCAGAGTGTCTGGCAGTTCTCAGAGAGACCTTAGGAATGCAGGCTTTTTGGCTCCTTCCACTGACAAACCAGCTCCTCCAGATCCTCTGTCGATAGGCATTTCATGTCAGAATATCTCTGGGCGCCCTCATTCCTCCTCCACGAAGTAAGACACAAACGGAATTGCCCGAAAGGGAGGAAGCCCTCTGAGTCCGGCAGAGAGGCAGTCTCTCCCCCTCAGCATTCCCCCATGGCTGAGCCCAGGGCATGGGACCGAGAGAGGGAGAAAGACAGCCGTGACCCCGAGCTTTTCCACAATGTAGTATAGGCCTCACCCTCAAGCTCACGTCAATCGCCTAGAGAAAACAGCAGGCCTCGGTCTGCTTTCCTGTGGCTAGGAAACTTGGCTTTCATTCCTTAGGTGGCACACTGGCTCAGGACTGCCCTGCCCGAAGCACTCACGGGGTGCAGCCCTGTTTGTTGAGATCAGCCCTTCTGGCTCTCTCTCGGATGAAGCAACTGGAAAAGAGCCGTTCGTAATCTTCGGACCGTGGGAGCTCGCCCCAGTCTACACCAGAACAGCACTCTGAGGAGCTGCTGACGTTTGGTAGCAAAATCTCCTCTTCTGAAGAGAAACATTTCGCTGTCAGTGGGTTCCATCAGCCTTGCCATATTTTCTCAGCTGGCTATGATGGAGGGCAGTCAGTGGGCAGACTCACCTGAGGCCCTCCTTCCCAGACTGTGATACAGACAGACCCGCCGCCTGCTTCAGCCCAAAGGGACGGCTTACGGTGAGGCAAAAACCCTGTGTTGGAAAGTTCCTGCCTAACCCTCGCCCAAGCACAAGCAAATCGGTCATCGGTCAAAGACTTTCCCCACAAGTTGAACATGTTTGCTCCCCTCTAGCCTCCGAAGGCCGAGTTTACCTAGCTAGGACTCACACTGCAGGAAGGGTACTCAGGGTGCTGGTGACTGCAAGTTGTTTCACCAGGCAGCCCACATCGGGTACAGCCACTTGGATTTTCCAGGGGCACAGCGCAAAGGGTGTCAGCTAACGCGCCTCCAGCCTGGGAGGGGCCACATACACTCGCTGAATGGGAAACAAGCCCATGCCTTCAGTGTGAAAGGCCGCTATGCCTCTTTGCTTCGGCAGCCCAGGGATAGCGTCAGCTCTGAAATGCCTCCAAAGGAGCAGACTCAGAGACCCTTTGAACCGCAGAGCAGGTGCGGCCCAGAACAAGGACTGCTCTTGGGCTGAGAACACCCACTGCCCAGCGCCTCTTTTGGCTACACACGTGTAGTGCGAGGGTGTTGAATTCTGCTGCGTGATAACTTCTCCGGGCCACGTGGTGTGAGCGCAGGTAGAGTGGCCCTCCATCTCCTCCCAGTTTCCTGCCTAAGTTGTACAAGGCAAACTCCCTGCTTGAATCCCCGGGTGGGGTACGTACCCTCCAGAGAAAGGTGGATGCTTGGGACCCAGGGCTAGTCTCTATGTCGATGTTCTGTGCATCAGCTTCGCAGCTGTTCTCTCTAAGCGGGTCCCAAAGGCTTTTTGGAAGACTTTCCTTCGAGGGTCAGAAAGAGGAAATGAGCCGACAGGCCCACGGGGATGCCAGTTCTCTCCAGCCACAACGCTAGCAGCCTCAGACACGCGGGTTCTCTTTGGGACATGAAAGAACACTATGCTTGGAAGCTTCTTCCATCCAGTTTGAGAGCCGCACTTCCACTGCCTCCTAGGATTCCAGGTGTTGCCTTGCCGTCACAATTTCCAAATCTTAGGCCTATGACGGCAGAGTGTCTGGCAGTTCTCAGAGAGACCTTAGGAATGCAGGCTTTTTGGCTCCTTCCACTGACAAACCAGCTCCTCCAGATCCTCTGTCGATAGGCATTTCATGTCAGAATATCTCTGGGCGCCCTCATTCCTCCTCCACGAAGTAAGACACAAACGGAATTGCCCGAAAGGGAGGAAGCCCTCTGAGTCCGGCAGAGAGGCAGTCTCTCCCCCTCAGCATTCCCCCATGGCTGAGCCCAGGGCATGGGACCGAGAGAGGGAGAAAGACAGCCGTGGCCCCGAGCTTTTCCACAATGTAGTATAGGCCTCACCCTCAAGCTCACGTCAATCGCCTAGAGAAAACAGCAGGCCTCGGTCTGCTTTCCTGTGGCTAGGAAACTTGGCTTTCATTCCTTAGGTGGCACACTGGCTCAGGACTGCCCTGCCCGAAGCACTCACGGGGTGCAGCCCTATTTGTTGAGATCAGCCCTTCTGGCTCTCTCTCGGATGAAGCAACTGGAAAAGAGCCGTTCGTAATCTTCGGACCGTGGGAGCTCGCCCCAGTCTACACCAGAACAGCACTCTGAGGAGCTGCTGACGTTTGGTAGCAAAATCTCCTCTTCTGAAGAGAAACATTTCGCTGTCAGTGGGTTCCATCAGCCTTGCCATATTTTCTCAGCTGGCTATGATGGAGGGCAGTCAGTGGGCAGACTCACCTGAGGCCCTCCTTCCCAGACTGTGATACAGACAGACCCGCCGCCTGCTTCAGCCCAAAGGGACGGCTTACGGTGAGGCAAAAACCCTGTGTTGGAAAGTTCCTGCCTAACCCTCGCCCAAGCACAAGCAAATCGGTCATCGGTCAAAGACTTTCCCCACAAGTTGAACATGTTTGCTCCCCTCTAGCCTCCGAAGGCCGAGTTTACCTAGCTAGGACTCACACTGCAGGAAGGGTACTCAGGGTGCTGGTGACTGCAAGTTGTTTCACCAGGCAGCCCACATCGGGTACAGCCACTTGGATTTTCCAGGGGCACAGCGCAAAGGGTGTCAGCTAACGCGCCTCCAGCCTGGGAGGGGCCACATACACTCGCTGAATGGGAAACAAGCCCATGCCTTCAGTGTGAAAGGCCGCTATGCCTCTTTGCTTCGGCAGCCCAGGGATAGCGTCAGCTCTGAAATGCCTCCAAAGGAGCAGACTCAGAGACCCTTTGAACCGCAGAGCAGGTGCGGCCCAGAACAAGGACTGCTCTTGGGCTGAGAACACCCACTGCCCAGCGCCTCTTTTGGCTACACACGTGTAGTGGGAGGGTGTTGAATTCTGCTGCGTGATAACTTCTCCGGGCCACGTGGTGTGAGCGCAGGTAGAGTGGCCCTCCATCTCCTCCCAGTTTCCTGCCTAAGTTGTACAAGGCAAACTCCCTGCTTGAATCCCCGGGTGGGGTACGTACCCTCCAGAGAAAGGTGGATGCTTGGGACCCAGGGCTAGTCTCTATGTCGATGTTCTGTGCATCAGCTTCGCAGCTGTTCTCTCTAAGCGGGTCCCAAAGGCTTTTTGGAAGACTTTCCTTCGAGGGTCAGAAAGAGGAAATGAGCCGACAGGCCCACGGGGATGCCAGTTCTCTCCAGCCACAACGCTAGCAGCCTCAGACACGCGGGTTCTCTTTGGGACATGAAAGAACACTATGCTTGGAAGCTTCTTCCATCCAGTTTGAGAGCCGCACTTCCACTGCCTCCTAGGATTCCAGGTGTTGCCTTGCCGTCACAATTTCCAATTCTTAGGCCTATGACGGCAGAGTGTCTGGCAGTTCTCAGAGAGACCTTAGGAATGCAGGCTTTTTGGCTCCTTCCACTGACAAACCAGCTCCTCCAGATCCTCTGTCGATAGGCATTTCATGTCAGAATATCTCTGGGCGCCCTCATTCCTCCTCCACGAAGTAAGACACAAACGGAATTGCCCGAAAGGGAGGAAGCCCTCTGAGTCCGGCAGAGAGGCAGTCTCTCCCCCTCAGCATTCCCCCATGGCTGAGCCCAGGGCATGGGACCGAGAGAGGGAGAAAGACAGCCGTGACCCCGAGCTTTTCCACAATGTAGTATAGGCCTCACCCTCAAGCTCACGTCAATCGCCTAGAGAAAACAGCAGGCCTCGGTCTGCTTTCCTGTGGCTAGGAAACTTGGCTTTCATTCCTTAGGTGGCACACTGGCTCAGGACTGCCCTGCCCGAAGCACTCACGGGGTGCAGCCCTATTTGTTGAGATCAGCCCTTCTGGCTCTCTCTCGGATGAAGCAACTGGAAAAGAGCCGTTCGTAATCTTCGGACCGTGGGAGCTCGCCCCAGTCTACACCAGAACAGCACTCTGAGGAGCTGCTGACGTTTGGTAGCAAAATCTCCTCTTCTGAAGAGAAACATTTCGCTGTCAGTGGGTTCCATCAGCCTTGCCATATTTTCTCAGCTGGCTATGATGGAGGGCAGTCAGTGGGCAGACTCACCTGAGGCCCTCCTTCCCAGACTGTGATACAGACAGACCCGCCGCCTGCTTCAGCCCAAAGGGACGGCTTACGGTGAGGCAAAAACCCTGTGTTGGAAAGTTCCTGCCTAACCCTCGCCCAAGCACAAGCAAATCGGTCATCGGTCAAAGACTTTCCCCACAAGTTGAACATGTTTGCTCCCCTCTAGCCTCCGAAGGCCGAGTTTACCTAGCTAGGACTCACACTGCAGGAAGGGTACTCAGGGTGCTGGTGACTGCAAGTTGTTTCACCAGGCAGCCCACATCGGGTACAGCCACTTGGATTTTCCAGGGGCACAGCGCAAAGGGTGTCAGCTAACGCGCCTCCAGCCTGGGAGGGCCCACATACACTCTCTGAATGGGAAACAAGCCCATGCCTTCAGTGTGAAAGGCCGCTATGCCTCTTTGCTTCGGCAGCCCAGGGATAGCGTCAGCTCTGAAATGCCTCCAAAGGAGCAGACTCAGAGACCCTTTGAACCGCAGAGCAGGTGCGGCCCAGAACAAGGACTGCTCTTGGGCTGAGAACACCCACTGCCCAGCGCCTCTTTTGGCTACACACGTGTAGTGGGAGGGTGTTGAATTCTGCTGCGTGATAACTTCTCCGGGCCACGTGGTGTGAGCGCAGGTAGAGTGGCCCTCCATCTCCTCCCAGTTTCCTGCCTAAGTTGTACAAGGCAAACTCCCTGCTTGAATCCCCGGGTGGGGTACGTACCCTCCAGAGAAAGGTGGATGCTTGGGACCCAGGGCTAGTCTCTATGTCGATGTTCTGTGCATCAGCTTCGCAGCTGTTCTCTCTAAGCGGGTCCCAAAGGCTTTTTGGAAGACTTTCCTTCGAGGGTCAGAAAGAGGAAATGAGCCGACAGGCCCACGGGGATGCCAGTTCTCTCCAGCCACAACGCTAGCAGCCTCAGACACGCGGGTTCTCTTTGGGACATGAAAGAACACTATGCTTGGAAGCTTCTTCCATCCAGTTTGAGAGCCGCACTTCCACTGCCTCCTAGGATTCCAGGTGTTGCCTTGCCGTCACAATTTCCAAATCTTAGGCCTATGACGGCAGAGTGTCTGGCAGTTCTCAGAGAGACCTTAGGAATGCAGGCTTTTTGGCTCCTTCCACTGACAAACCAGCTCCTCCAGATCCTCTGTCGATAGGCATTTCATGTCAGAATATCTCTGGGCGCCCTCATTCCTCCTCCACGAAGTAAGACACAAACGGAATTGCCCGAAAGGGAGGAAGCCCTCTGAGTCCGGCAGAGAGGCAGTCTCTCCCCCTCAGCATTCCCCCATGGCTGAGCCCAGGGCATGGGACCGAGAGAGGGAGAAAGACAGCCGTGACCCCGAGCTTTTCCACAATGTAGTATAGGCCTCACCCTCAAGCTCACGTCAATCGCCTAGAGAAAACAGCAGGCCTCGGTCTGCTTTCCTGTGGCTAGGAAACTTGGCTTTCATTCCTTAGGTGGCACACTGGCTCAGGACTGCCCTGCCCGAAGCACTCACGGGGTGCAGCCCTGTTTGTTGAGATCAGCCCTTCTGGCTCTCTCTCGGATGAAGCAACTGGAAAAGAGCCGTTCGTAATCTTCGGACCGTGGGAGCTCGCCCCAGTCTACACCAGAACAGCACTCTGAGGAGCTGCTGACGTTTGGTAGCAAAATCTCCTCTTCTGAAGAGAAACATTTCGCTGTCAGTGGGTTCCATCAGCCTTGCCATATTTTCTCAGCTGGCTATGATGGAGGGCAGTCAGTGGGCAGACTCACCTGAGGCCCTCCTTCCCAGACTGTGATACAGACAGACCCGCCGCCTGCTTCAGCCCAAAGGGACGGCTTACGGTGAGGCAAAAACCCTGTGTTGGAAAGTTCCTGCCTAACCCTCGCCCAAGCACAAGCAAATCGGTCATCGGTCAAAGACTTTCCCCACAAGTTGAACATGTTTGCTCCCCTCTAGCCTCCGAAGGCCGAGTTTACCTAGCTAGGACTCACACTGCAGGAAGGGTACTCAGGGTGCTGGTGACTGCAAGTTGTTTCACCAGGCAGCCCACATCGGGTACAGCCACTTGGATTTTCCAGGGGCACAGCGCAAAGGGTGTCAGCTAACGCGCCTCCAGCCTGGGAGGGGCCACATACACTCGCTGAATGGGAAACAAGCCCATGCCTTCAGTGTGAAAGGCCGCTATGCCTCTTTGCTTCGGCAGCCCAGGGATAGCGTCAGCTCTGAAATGCCTCCAAAGGAGCAGACTCAGAGACCCTTTGAACCGCAGAGCAGGTGCGGCCCAGAACAAGGACTGCTCTTGGGCTGAGAACACCCACTGCCCAGCGCCTCTTTTGGCTACACACGTGTAGTGCGAGGGTGTTGAATTCTGCTGCGTGATAACTTCTCCGGGCCACGTGGTGTGAGCGCAGGTAGAGTGGCCCTCCATCTCCTCCCAGTTTCCTGCCTAAGTTGTACAAGGCAAACTCCCTGCTTGAATCCCCGGGTGGGGTACGTACCCTCCAGAGAAAGGTGGATGCTTGGGACCCAGGGCTAGTCTCTATGTCGATGTTCTGTGCATCAGCTTCGCAGCTGTTCTCTCTAAGCGGGTCCCAAAGGCTTTTTGGAAGACTTTCCTTCGAGGGTCAGAAAGAGGAAATGAGCCGACAGGCCCACGGGGATGCCAGTTCTCTCCAGCCACAACGCTAGCAGCCTCAGACACGCGGGTTCTCTTTGGGACATGAAAGAACACTATGCTTGGAAGCTTCTTCCATCCAGTTTGAGAGCCGCACTTCCACTGCCTCCTAGGATTCCAGGTGTTGCCTTGCCGTCACAATTTCCAATTCTTAGGCCTATGACGGCAGAGTGTCTGGCAGTTCTCAGAGAGACCTTAGGAATGCAGGCTTTTTGGCTCCTTCCACTGACAAACCAGCTCCTCCAGATCCTCTGTCGATAGGCATTTCATGTCAGAATATCTCTGGGCGCCCTCATTCCTCCTCCACGAAGTAAGACACAAACGGAATTGCCCGAAAGGGAGGAAGCCCTCTGAGTCCGGCAGAGAGGCAGTCTCTCCCCCTCAGCATTCCCCCATGGCTGAGCCCAGGGCATGGGACCGAGAGAGGGAGAAAGACAGCCGTGGCCCCGAGCTTTTCCACAATGTAGTATAGGCCTCACCCTCAAGCTCACGTCAATCGCCTAGAGAAAACAGCAGGCCTCGGTCTGCTTTCCTGTGGCTAGGAAACTTGGCTTTCATTCCTTAGGTGGCACACTGGCTCAGGACTGCCCTGCCCGAAGCACTCACGGGGTGCAGCCCTATTTGTTGAGATCAGCCCTTCTGGCTCTCTCTCGGATGAAGCAACTGGAAAAGAGCCGTTCGTAATCTTCGGACCGTGGGAGCTCGCCCCAGTCTACACCAGAACAGCACTCTGAGGAGCTGCTGACGTTTGGTAGCAAAATCTCCTCTTCTGAAGAGAAACATTTCGCTGTCAGTGGGTTCCATCAGCCTTGCCATATTTTCTCAGCTGGCTATGATGGAGGGCAGTCAGTGGGCAGACTCACCTGAGGCCCTCCTTCCCAGACTGTGATACAGACAGACCCGCCGCCTGCTTCAGCCCAAAGGGACGGCTTACGGTGAGGCAAAAACCCTGTGTTGGAAAGTTCCTGCCTAACCCTCGCCCAAGCACAAGCAAATCGGTCATCGGTCAAAGACTTTCCCCACAAGTTGAACATGTTTGCTCCCCTCTAGCCTCCGAAGGCCGAGTTTACCTAGCTAGGACTCACACTGCAGGAAGGGTACTCAGGGTGCTGGTGACTGCAAGTTGTTTCACCAGGCAGCCCACATCGGGTACAGCCACTTGGATTTTCCAGGGGCACAGCGCAAAGGGTGTCAGCTAACGCGCCTCCAGCCTGGGAGGGGCCACATACACTCTCTGAATGGGAAACAAGCCCATGCCTTCAGTGTGAAAGGCCGCTATGCCTCTTTGCTTCGGCAGCCCAGGGATAGCGTCAGCTCTGAAATGCCTCCAAAGGAGCAGACTCAGAGACCCTTTGAACCGCAGAGCAGGTGCGGCCCAGAACAAGGACTGCTCTTGGGCTGAGAACACCCACTGCCCAGCGCCTCTTTTGGCTACACACGTGTAGTGGGAGGGTGTTGAATTCTGCTGCGTGATAACTTCTCCGGGCCACGTGGTGTGAGCGCAGGTAGAGTGGCCCTCCATCTCCTCCCAGTTTCCTGCCTAAGTTGTACAAGGCAAACTCCCTGCTTGAATCCCCGGGTGGGGTACGTACCCTCCAGAGAAAGGTGGATGCTTGGGACCCAGGGCTAGTCTCTATGTCGATGTTCTGTGCATCAGCTTCGCAGCTGTTCTCTCTAAGCGGGTCCCAAAGGCTTTTTGGAAGACTTTCCTTCGAGGGTCAGAAAGAGGAAATGAGCCGACAGGCCCACGGGGATGCCAGTTCTCTCCAGCCACAACGCTAGCAGCCTCAGACACGCGGGTTCTCTTTGGGACATGAAAGAACACTATGCTTGGAAGCTTCTTCCATCCAGTTTGAGAGCCGCACTTCCACTGCCTCCTAGGATTCCAGGTGTTGCCTTGCCGTCACAATTTCCAATTCTTAGGCCTATGACGGCAGAGTGTCTGGCAGTTCTCAGAGAGACCTTAGGAATGCAGGCTTTTTGGCTCCTTCCACTGACAAACCAGCTCCTCCAGATCCTCTGTCGATAGGCATTTCATGTCAGAATATCTCTGGGCGCCCTCATTCCTCCTCCACGAAGTAAGACACAAACGGAATTGCCCGAAAGGGAGGAAGCCCTCTGAGTCCGGCAGAGAGGCAGTCTCTCCCCCTCAGCACTCCCCCATGGCTGAGCCCAGGGCATGGGACCGAGAGAGGGAGAAAGACAGCCGTGACCCCGAGCTTTTCCACAATGTAGTATAGGCCTCACCCTCAAGCTCACGTCAATCGCCTAGAGAAAACAGCAGGCCTCGGTCTGCTTTCCTGTGGCTAGGAAACTTGGCTTTCATTCCTTAGGTGGCACACTGGCTCAGGACTGCCCTGCCCGAAGCACTCACGGGGTGCAGCCCTATTTGTTGAGATCAGCCCTTCTGGCTCTCTCTCGGATGAAGCAACTGGAAAAGAGCCGTTCGTAATCTTCGGACCGTGGGAGCTCGCCCCAGTCTACACCAGAACAGCACTCTGAGGAGCTGCTGACGTTTGGTAGCAAAATCTCCTCTTCTGAAGAGAAACATTTCGCTGTCAGTGGGTTCCATCAGCCTTGCCATATTTTCTCAGCTGGCTATGATGGAGGGCAGTCAGTGGGCAGACTCACCTGAGGCCCTCCTTCCCAGACTGTGATACAGACAGACCCGCCGCCTGCTTCAGCCCAAAGGGACGGCTTACGGTGAGGCAAAAACCCTGTGTTGGAAAGTTCCTGCCTAACCCTCGCCCAAGCACAAGCAAATCGGTCATCGGTCAAAGACTTTCCCCACAAGTTGAACATGTTTGCTCCCCTCTAGCCTCCGAAGGCCGAGTTTACCTAGCTAGGACTCACACTGCAGGAAGGGTACTCAGGGTGCTGGTGACTGCAAGTTGTTTCACCAGGCAGCCCACATCGGGTACAGCCACTTGGATTTTCCAGGGGCACAGCGCAAAGGGTGTCAGCTAACGCGCCTCCAGCCTGGGAGGGCCCACATACACTCTCTGAATGGGAAACAAGCCCATGCCTTCAGTGTGAAAGGCCGCTATGCCTCTTTGCTTCGGCAGCCCAGGGATAGCGTCAGCTCTGAAATGCCTCCAAAGGAGCAGACTCAGAGACCCTTTGAACCGCAGAGCAGGTGCGGCCCAGAACAAGGACTGCTCTTGGGCTGAGAACACCCACTGCCCAGCGCCTCTTTTGGCTACACACGTGTAGTGCGAGGGTGTTGAATTCTGCTGCGTGATAACTTCTCCGGGCCACGTGGTGTGAGCGCAGGTAGAGTGGCCCTCCATCTCCTCCCAGTTTCCTGCCTAAGTTGTACAAGGCAAACTCCCTGCTTGAATCCCCGGGTGGGGTACGTACCCTCCAGAGAAAGGTGGATGCTTGGGACCCAGGGCTAGTCTCTATGTCGATGTTCTGTGCATCAGCTTCGCAGCTGTTCTCTCTAAGCGGGTCCCAAAGGCTTTTTGGAAGACTTTCCTTCGAGGGTCAGAAAGAGGAAATGAGCCGACAGGCCCACGGGGATGCCAGTTCTCTCCAGCCACAACGCTAGCAGCCTCAGACACGCGGGTTCTCTTTGGGACATGAAAGAACACTATGCTTGGAAGCTTCTTCCATCCAGTTTGAGAGCCGCACTTCCACTGCCTCCTAGGATTCCAGGTGTTGCCTTGCCGTCACAATTTCCAATTCTTAGGCCTATGACGGCAGAGTGTCTGGCAGTTCTCAGAGAGACCTTAGGAATGCAGGCTTTTTGGCTCCTTCCACTGACAAACCAGCTCCTCCAGATCCTCTGTCGATAGGCATTTCATGTCAGAATATCTCTGGGCGCCCTCATTCCTCCTCCACGAAGTAAGACACAAACGGAATTGCCCGAAAGGGAGGAAGCCCTCTGAGTCCGGCAGAGAGGCAGTCTCTCCCCCTCAGCATTCCCCCATGGCTGAGCCCAGGGCATGGGACCGAGAGAGGGAGAAAGACAGCCGTGACCCCGAGCTTTTCCACAATGTAGTATAGGCCTCACCCTCAAGCTCACGTCAATCGCCTAGAGAAAACAGCAGGCCTCGGTCTGCTTTCCTGTGGCTAGGAAACTTGGCTTTCATTCCTTAGGTGGCACACTGGCTCAGGACTGCCCTGCCCGAAGCACTCACGGGGTGCAGCCCTATTTGTTGAGATCAGCCCTTCTGGCTCTCTCTCGGATGAAGCAACTGGAAAAGAGCCGTTCGTAATCTTCGGACCGTGGGAGCTCGCCCCAGTCTACACCAGAACAGCACTCTGAGGAGCTGCTGACGTTTGGTAGCAAAATCTCCTCTTCTGAAGAGAAACATTTCGCTGTCAGTGGGTTCCATCAGCCTTGCCATATTTTCTCAGCTGGCTATGATGGAGGGCAGTCAGTGGGCAGACTCACCTGAGGCCCTCCTTCCCAGACTGTGATACAGACAGACCCGCCGCCTGCTTCAGCCCAAAGGGACGGCTTACGGTGAGGCAAAAACCCTGTGTTGGAAAGTTCCTGCCTAACCCTCGCCCAAGCACAAGCAAATCGGTCATCGGTCAAAGACTTTCCCCACAAGTTGAACATGTTTGCTCCCCTCTAGCCTCCGAAGGCCGAGTTTACCTAGCTAGGACTCACACTGCAGGAAGGGTACTCAGGGTGCTGGTGACTGCAAGTTGTTTCACCAGGCAGCCCACATCGGGTACAGCCACTTGGATTTTCCAGGGGCACAGCGCAAAGGGTGTCAGCTAACGCGCCTCCAGCCTGGGAGGGGCCACATACACTCGCTGAATGGGAAACAAGCCCATGCCTTCAGTGTGAAAGGCCGCTATGCCTCTTTGCTTCGGCAGCCCAGGGATAGCGTCAGCTCTGAAATGCCTCCAAAGGAGCAGACTCAGAGACCCTTTGAACCGCAGAGCAGGTGCGGCCCAGAACAAGGACTGCTCTTGGGCTGAGAACACCCACTGCCCAGCGCCTCTTTTGGCTACACACGTGTAGTGCGAGGGTGTTGAATTCTGCTGCGTGATAACTTCTCCGGGCCACGTGGTGTGAGCGCAGGTAGAGTGGCCCTCCATCTCCTCCCAGTTTCCTGCCTAAGTTGTACAAGGCAAACTCCCTGCTTGAATCCCCGGGTGGGGTACGTACCCTCCAGAGAAAGGTGGATGCTTGGGACCCAGGGCTAGTCTCTATGTCGATGTTCTGTGCATCAGCTTCGCAGCTGTTCTCTCTAAGCGGGTCCCAAAGGCTTTTTGGAAGACTTTCCTTCGAGGGTCAGAAAGAGGAAATGAGCCGACAGGCCCACGGGGATGCCAGTTCTCTCCAGCCACAACGCTAGCAGCCTCAGACACGCGGGTTCTCTTTGGGACATGAAAGAACACTATGCTTGGAAGCTTCTTCCATCCAGTTTGAGAGCCGCACTTCCACTGCCTCCTAGGATTCCAGGTGTTGCCTTGCCGTCACAATTTCCAATTCTTAGGCCTATGACGGCAGAGTGTCTGGCAGTTCTCAGAGAGACCTTAGGAATGCAGGCTTTTTGGCTCCTTCCACTGACAAACCAGCTCCTCCAGATCCTCTGTCGATAGGCATTTCATGTCAGAATATCTCTGGGCGCCCTCATTCCTCCTCCACGAAGTAAGACACAAACGGAATTGCCCGAAAGGGAGGAAGCCCTCTGAGTCCGGCAGAGAGGCAGTCTCTCCCCCTCAGCATTCCCCCATGGCTGAGCCCAGGGCATGGGACCGAGAGAGGGAGAAAGACAGCCGTGACCCCGAGCTTTTCCACAATGTAGTATAGGCCTCACCCTCAAGCTCACGTCAATCGCCTAGAGAAAACAGCAGGCCTCGGTCTGCTTTCCTGTGGCTAGGAAACTTGGCTTTCATTCCTTAGGTGGCACACTGGCTCAGGACTGCCCTGCCCGAAGCACTCACGGGGTGCAGCCCTATTTGTTGAGATCAGCCCTTCTGGCTCTCTCTCGGATGAAGCAACTGGAAAAGAGCCGTTCGTAATCTTCGGACCGTGGGAGCTCGCCCCAGTCTACACCAGAACAGCACTCTGAGGAGCTGCTGACGTTTGGTAGCAAAATCTCCTCTTCTGAAGAGAAACATTTCGCTGTCAGTGGGTTCCATCAGCCTTGCCATATTTTCTCAGCTGGCTATGATGGAGGGCAGTCAGTGGGCAGACTCACCTGAGGCCCTCCTTCCCAGACTGTGATACAGACAGACCCGCCGCCTGCTTCAGCCCAAAGGGACGGCTTACGGTGAGGCAAAAACCCTGTGTTGGAAAGTTCCTGCCTAACCCTCGCCCAAGCACAAGCAAATCGGTCATCGGTCAAAGACTTTCCCCACAAGTTGAACATGTTTGCTCCCCTCTAGCCTCCGAAGGCCGAGTTTACCTAGCTAGGACTCACACTGCAGGAAGGGTACTCAGGGTGCTGGTGACTGCAAGTTGTTTCACCAGGCAGCCCACATCGGGTACAGCCACTTGGATTTTCCAGGGGCACAGCGCAAAGGGTGTCAGCTAACGCGCCTCCAGCCTGGGAGGGCCCACATACACTCGCTGAATGGGAAACAAGCCCATGCCTTCAGTGTGAAAGGCCGCTATGCCTCTTTGCTTCGGCAGCCCAGGGATAGCGTCAGCTCTGAAATGCCTCCAAAGGAGCAGACTCAGAGACCCTTTGAACCGCAGAGCAGGTGCGGCCCAGAACAAGGACTGCTCTTGGGCTGAGAACACCCACTGCCCAGCGCCTCTTTTGGCTACACACGTGTAGTGGGAGGGTGTTGAATTCTGCTGCGTGATAACTTCTCCGGGCCACGTGGTGTGAGCGCAGGTAGAGTGGCCCTCCATCTCCTCCCAGTTTCCTGCCTAAGTTGTACAAGGCAAACTCCCTGCTTGAATCCCCGGGTGGGGTACGTACCCTCCAGAGAAAGGTGGATGCTTGGGACCCAGGGCTAGTCTCTATGTCGATGTTCTGTGCATCAGCTTCGCAGCTGTTCTCTCTAAGCGGGTCCCAAAGGCTTTTTGGAAGACTTTCCTTCGAGGGTCAGAAAGAGGAAATGAGCCGACAGGCCCACGGGGATGCCAGTTCTCTCCAGCCACAACGCTAGCAGCCTCAGACACGCGGGTTCTCTTTGGGACATGAAAGAACACTATGCTTGGAAGCTTCTTCCATCCAGTTTGAGAGCCGCACTTCCACTGCCTCCTAGGATTCCAGGTGTTGCCTTGCCGTCACAATTTCCAATTCTTAGGCCTATGACGGCAGAGTGTCTGGCAGTTCTCAGAGAGACCTTAGGAATGCAGGCTTTTTGGCTCCTTCCACTGACAAACCAGCTCCTCCAGATCCTCTGTCGATAGGCATTTCATGTCAGAATATCTCTGGGCGCCCTCATTCCTCCTCCACGAAGTAAGACACAAACGGAATTGCCCGAAAGGGAGGAAGCCCTCTGAGTCCGGCAGAGAGGCAGTCTCTCCCCCTCAGCATTCCCCCATGGCTGAGCCCAGGGCATGGGACCGAGAGAGGGAGAAAGACAGCCGTGACCCCGAGCTTTTCCACAATGTAGTATAGGCCTCACCCTCAAGCTCACGTCAATCGCCTAGAGAAAACAGCAGGCCTCGGTCTGCTTTCCTGTGGCTAGGAAACTTGGCTTTCATTCCTTAGGTGGCACACTGGCTCAGGACTGCCCTGCCCGAAGCACTCACGGGGTGCAGCCCTATTTGTTGAGATCAGCCCTTCTGGCTCTCTCTCGGATGAAGCAACTGGAAAAGAGCCGTTCGTAATCTTCGGACCGTGGGAGCTCGCCCCAGTCTACACCAGAACAGCACTCTGAGGAGCTGCTGACGTTTGGTAGCAAAATCTCCTCTTCTGAAGAGAAACATTTCGCTGTCAGTGGGTTCCATCAGCCTTGCCATATTTTCTCAGCTGGCTATGATGGAGGGCAGTCAGTGGGCAGACTCACCTGAGGCCCTCCTTCCCAGACTGTGATACAGACAGACCCGCCGCCTGCTTCAGCCCAAAGGGACGGCTTACGGTGAGGCAAAAACCCTGTGTTGGAAAGTTCCTGCCTAACCCTCGCCCAAGCACAAGCAAATCGGTCATCGGTCAAAGACTTTCCCCACAAGTTGAACATGTTTGCTCCCCTCTAGCCTCCGAAGGCCGAGTTTACCTAGCTAGGACTCACACTGCAGGAAGGGTACTCAGGGTGCTGGTGACTGCAAGTTGTTTCACCAGGCAGCCCACATCGGGTACAGCCACTTGGATTTTCCAGGGGCACAGCGCAAAGGGTGTCAGCTAACGCGCCTCCAGCCTGGGAGGGCCCACATACACTCGCTGAATGGGAAACAAGCCCATGCCTTCAGTGTGAAAGGCCGCTATGCCTCTTTGCTTCGGCAGCCCAGGGATAGCGTCAGCTCTGAAATGCCTCCAAAGGAGCAGACTCAGAGACCCTTTGAACCGCAGAGCAGGTGCGGCCCAGAACAAGGACTGCTCTTGGGCTGAGAACACCCACTGCCCAGCGCCTCTTTTGGCTACACACGTGTAGTGGGAGGGTGTTGAATTCTGCTGCGTGATAACTTCTCCGGGCCACGTGGTGTGAGCGCAGGTAGAGTGGCCCTCCATCTCCTCCCAGTTTCCTGCCTAAGTTGTACAAGGCAAACTCCCTGCTTGAATCCCCGGGTGGGGTACGTACCCTCCAGAGAAAGGTGGATGCTTGGGACCCAGGGCTAGTCTCTATGTCGATGTTCTGTGCATCAGCTTCGCAGCTGTTCTCTCTAAGCGGGTCCCAAAGGCTTTTTGGAAGACTTTCCTTCGAGGGTCAGAAAGAGGAAATGAGCCGACAGGCCCACGGGGATGCCAGTTCTCTCCAGCCACAACGCTAGCAGCCTCAGACACGCGGGTTCTCTTTGGGACATGAAAGAACACTATGCTTGGAAGCTTCTTCCATCCAGTTTGAGAGCCGCACTTCCACTGCCTCCTAGGATTCCAGGTGTTGCCTTGCCGTCACAATTTCCAATTCTTAGGCCTATGACGGCAGAGTGTCTGGCAGTTCTCAGAGAGACCTTAGGAATGCAGGCTTTTTGGCTCCTTCCACTGACAAACCAGCTCCTCCAGATCCTCTGTCGATAGGCATTTCATGTCAGAATATCTCTGGGCGCCCTCATTCCTCCTCCACGAAGTAAGACACAAACGGAATTGCCCGAAAGGGAGGAAGCCCTCTGAGTCCGGCAGAGAGGCAGTCTCTCCCCCTCAGCATTCCCCCATGGCTGAGCCCAGGGCATGGGACCGAGAGAGGGAGAAAGACAGCCGTGACCCCGAGCTTTTCCACAATGTAGTATAGGCCTCACCCTCAAGCTCACGTCAATCGCCTAGAGAAAACAGCAGGCCTCGGTCTGCTTTCCTGTGGCTAGGAAACTTGGCTTTCATTCCTTAGGTGGCACACTGGCTCAGGACTGCCCTGCCCGAAGCACTCACGGGGTGCAGCCCTATTTGTTGAGATCAGCCCTTCTGGCTCTCTCTCGGATGAAGCAACTGGAAAAGAGCCGTTCGTAATCTTCGGACCGTGGGAGCTCGCCCCAGTCTACACCAGAACAGCACTCTGAGGAGCTGCTGACGTTTGGTAGCAAAATCTCCTCTTCTGAAGAGAAACATTTCGCTGTCAGTGGGTTCCATCAGCCTTGCCATATTTTCTCAGCTGGCTATGATGGAGGGCAGTCAGTGGGCAGACTCACCTGAGGCCCTCCTTCCCAGACTGTGATACAGACAGACCCGCCGCCTGCTTCAGCCCAAAGGGACGGCTTACGGTGAGGCAAAAACCCTGTGTTGGAAAGTTCCTGCCTAACCCTCGCCCAAGCACAAGCAAATCGGTCATCGGTCAAAGACTTTCCCCACAAGTTGAACATGTTTGCTCCCCTCTAGCCTCCGAAGGCCGAGTTTACCTAGCTAGGACTCACACTGCAGGAAGGGTACTCAGGGTGCTGGTGACTGCAAGTTGTTTCACCAGGCAGCCCACATCGGGTACAGCCACTTGGATTTTCCAGGGGCACAGCGCAAAGGGTGTCAGCTAACGCGCCTCCAGCCTGGGAGGGGCCACATACACTCGCTGAATGGGAAACAAGCCCATGCCTTCAGTGTGAAAGGCCGCTATGCCTCTTTGCTTCGGCAGCCCAGGGATAGCGTCAGCTCTGAAATGCCTCCAAAGGAGCAGACTCAGAGACCCTTTGAACCGCAGAGCAGGTGCGGCCCAGAACAAGGACTGCTCTTGGGCTGAGAACACCCACTGCCCAGCGCCTCTTTTGGCTACACACGTGTAGTGCGAGGGTGTTGAATTCTGCTGCGTGATAACTTCTCCGGGCCACGTGGTGTGAGCGCAGGTAGAGTGGCCCTCCATCTCCTCCCAGTTTCCTGCCTAAGTTGTACAAGGCAAACTCCCTGCTTGAATCCCCGGGTGGGGTACGTACCCTCCAGAGAAAGGTGGATGCTTGGGACCCAGGGCTAGTCTCTATGTCGATGTTCTGTGCATCAGCTTCGCAGCTGTTCTCTCTAAGCGGGTCCCAAAGGCTTTTTGGAAGACTTTCCTTCGAGGGTCAGAAAGAGGAAATGAGCCGACAGGCCCACGGGGATGCCAGTTCTCTCCAGCCACAACGCTAGCAGCCTCAGACACGCGGGTTCTCTTTGGGACATGAAAGAACACTATGCTTGGAAGCTTCTTCCATCCAGTTTGAGAGCCGCACTTCCACTGCCTCCTAGGATTCCAGGTGTTGCCTTGCCGTCACAATTTCCAATTCTTAGGCCTATGACGGCAGAGTGTCTGGCAGTTCTCAGAGAGACCTTAGGAATGCAGGCTTTTTGGCTCCTTCCACTGACAAACCAGCTCCTCCAGATCCTCTGTCGATAGGCATTTCATGTCAGAATATCTCTGGGCGCCCTCATTCCTCCTCCACGAAGTAAGACACAAACGGAATTGCCCGAAAGGGAGGAAGCCCTCTGAGTCCGGCAGAGAGGCAGTCTCTCCCCCTCAGCATTCCCCCATGGCTGAGCCCAGGGCATGGGACCGAGAGAGGGAGAAAGACAGCCGTGACCCCGAGCTTTTCCACAATGTAGTATAGGCCTCACCCTCAAGCTCACGTCAATCGCCTAGAGAAAACAGCAGGCCTCGGTCTGCTTTCCTGTGGCTAGGAAACTTGGCTTTCATTCCTTAGGTGGCACACTGGCTCAGGACTGCCCTGCCCGAAGCACTCACGGGGTGCAGCCCTATTTGTTGAGATCAGCCCTTCTGGCTCTCTCTCGGATGAAGCAACTGGAAAAGAGCCGTTCGTAATCTTCGGACCGTGGGAGCTCGCCCCAGTCTACACCAGAACAGCACTCTGAGGAGCTGCTGACGTTTGGTAGCAAAATCTCCTCTTCTGAAGAGAAACATTTCGCTGTCAGTGGGTTCCATCAGCCTTGCCATATTTTCTCAGCTGGCTATGATGGAGGGCAGTCAGTGGGCAGACTCACCTGAGGCCCTCCTTCCCAGACTGTGATACAGACAGACCCGCCGCCTGCTTCAGCCCAAAGGGACGGCTTACGGTGAGGCAAAAACCCTGTGTTGGAAAGTTCCTGCCTAACCCTCGCCCAAGCACAAGCAAATCGGTCATCGGTCAAAGACTTTCCCCACAAGTTGAACATGTTTGCTCCCCTCTAGCCTCCGAAGGCCGAGTTTACCTAGCTAGGACTCACACTGCAGGAAGGGTACTCAGGGTGCTGGTGACTGCAAGTTGTTTCACCAGGCAGCCCACATCGGGTACAGCCACTTGGATTTTCCAGGGGCACAGCGCAAAGGGTGTCAGCTAACGCGCCTCCAGCCTGGGAGGGCCCACATACACTCGCTGAATGGGAAACAAGCCCATGCCTTCAGTGTGAAAGGCCGCTATGCCTCTTTGCTTCGGCAGCCCAGGGATAGCGTCAGCTCTGAAATGCCTCCAAAGGAGCAGACTCAGAGACCCTTTGAACCGCAGAGCAGGTGCGGCCCAGAACAAGGACTGCTCTTGGGCTGAGAACACCCACTGCCCAGCGCCTCTTTTGGCTACACACGTGTAGTGCGAGGGTGTTGAATTCTGCTGCGTGATAACTTCTCCGGGCCACGTGGTGTGAGCGCAGGTAGAGTGGCCCTCCATCTCCTCCCAGTTTCCTGCCTAAGTTGTACAAGGCAAACTCCCTGCTTGAATCCCCGGGTGGGGTACGTACCCTCCAGAGAAAGGTGGATGCTTGGGACCCAGGGCTAGTCTCTATGTCGATGTTCTGTGCATCAGCTTCGCAGCTGTTCTCTCTAAGCGGGTCCCAAAGGCTTTTTGGAAGACTTTCCTTCGAGGGTCAGAAAGAGGAAATGAGCCGACAGGCCCACGGGGATGCCAGTTCTCTCCAGCCACAACGCTAGCAGCCTCAGACACGCGGGTTCTCTTTGGGACATGAAAGAACACTATGCTTGGAAGCTTCTTCCATCCAGTTTGAGAGCCGCACTTCCACTGCCTCCTAGGATTCCAGGTGTTGCCTTGCCGTCACAATTTCCAAATCTTAGGCCTATGACGGCAGAGTGTCTGGCAGTTCTCAGAGAGACCTTAGGAATGCAGGCTTTTTGGCTCCTTCCACTGACAAACCAGCTCCTCCAGATCCTCTGTCGATAGGCATTTCATGTCAGAATATCTCTGGGCGCCCTCATTCCTCCTCCACGAAGTAAGACACAAACGGAATTGCCCGAAAGGGAGGAAGCCCTCTGAGTCCGGCAGAGAGGCAGTCTCTCCCCCTCAGCATTCCCCCATGGCTGAGCCCAGGGCATGGGACCGAGAGAGGGAGAAAGACAGCCGTGACCCCGAGCTTTTCCACAATGTAGTATAGGCCTCACCCTCAAGCTCACGTCAATCGCCTAGAGAAAACAGCAGGCCTCGGTCTGCTTTCCTGTGGCTAGGAAACTTGGCTTTCATTCCTTAGGTGGCACACTGGCTCAGGACTGCCCTGCCCGAAGCACTCACGGGGTGCAGCCCTGTTTGTTGAGATCAGCCCTTCTGGCTCTCTCTCGGATGAAGCAACTGGAAAAGAGCCGTTCGTAATCTTCGGACCGTGGGAGCTCGCCCCAGTCTACACCAGAACAGCACTCTGAGGAGCTGCTGACGTTTGGTAGCAAAATCTCCTCTTCTGAAGAGAAACATTTCGCTGTCAGTGGGTTCCATCAGCCTTGCCATATTTTCTCAGCTGGCTATGATGGAGGGCAGTCAGTGGGCAGACTCACCTGAGGCCCTCCTTCCCAGACTGTGATACAGACAGACCCGCCGCCTGCTTCAGCCCAAAGGGACGGCTTACGGTGAGGCAAAAACCCTGTGTTGGAAAGTTCCTGCCTAACCCTCGCCCAAGCACAAGCAAATTGGTCATCGGCCAAAGACTTTCCCCACAAGTTGAACATGTTTGCTCCCCTCTAGCCTCCGAAGGCCGAGTTTACCTAGCTAGGACTCACACTGCAGGAAGGGTACTCAGGGTGCTGGTGACTGCAAGTTGTTTCACCAGGCAGCCCACATCGGGTACAGCCACTTGGATTTTCCAGGGGCACAGCGCAAAGGGTGTCAGCTAACGCGCCTCCAGCCTGGGAGGGGCCACATACACTCTCTGAATGGGAAACAAGCCCATGCCTTCAGTGTGAAAGGCCGCTATGCCTCTTTGCTTCGGCAGCCCAGGGATAGCGTCAGCTCTGAAATGCCTCCAAAGGAGCAGACTCAGAGACCCTTTGAACCGCAGAGCAGGTGCGGCCCAGAACAAGGACTGCTCTTGGGCTGAGAACACCCACTGCCCAGCGCCTCTTTTGGCTACACACGTGTAGTGCGAGGGTGTTGAATTCTGCTGCGTGATAACTTCTCCGGGCCACGTGGTGTGAGCGCAGGTAGAGTGGCCCTCCATCTCCTCCCAGTTTCCTGCCTAAGTTGTACAAGGCAAACTCCCTGCTTGAATCCCCGGGTGGGGTACGTACCCTCCAGAGAAAGGTGGATGCTTGGGACCCAGGGCTAGTCTCTATGTCGATGTTCTGTGCATCAGCTTCGCAGCTGTTCTCTCTAAGCGGGTCCCAAAGGCTTTTTGGAAGACTTTCCTTCGAGGGTCAGAAAGAGGAAATGAGCCGACAGGCCCACGGGGATGCCAGTTCTCTCCAGCCACAACGCTAGCAGCCTCAGACACGCGGGTTCTCTTTGGGACATGAAAGAACACTATGCTTGGAAGCTTCTTCCATCCAGTTTGAGAGCCGCACTTCCACTGCCTCCTAGGATTCCAGGTGTTGCCTTGCCGTCACAATTTCCAAATCTTAGGCCTATGACGGCAGAGTGTCTGGCAGTTCTCAGAGAGACCTTAGGAATGCAGGCTTTTTGGCTCCTTCCACTGACAAACCAGCTCCTCCAGATCCTCTGTCGATAGGCATTTCATGTCAGAATATCTCTGGGCGCCCTCATTCCTCCTCCACGAAGTAAGACACAAACGGAATTGCCCGAAAGGGAGGAAGCCCTCTGAGTCCGGCAGAGAGGCAGTCTCTCCCCCTCAGCATTCCCCCATGGCTGAGCCCAGGGCATGGGACCGAGAGAGGGAGAAAGACAGCCGTGACCCCGAGCTTTTCCACAATGTAGTATAGGCCTCACCCTCAAGCTCACGTCAATCGCCTAGAGAAAACAGCAGGCCTCGGTCTGCTTTCCTGTGGCTAGGAAACTTGGCTTTCATTCCTTAGGTGGCACACTGGCTCAGGACTGCCCTGCCCGAAGCACTCACGGGGTGCAGCCCTATTTGTTGAGATCAGCCCTTCTGGCTCTCTCTCGGATGAAGCAACTGGAAAAGAGCCGTTCGTAATCTTCGGACCGTGGGAGCTCGCCCCAGTCTACACCAGAACAGCACTCTGAGGAGCTGCTGACGTTTGGTAGCAAAATCTCCTCTTCTGAAGAGAAACATTTCGCTGTCAGTGGGTTCCATCAGCCTTGCCATATTTTCTCAGCTGGCTATGATGGAGGGCAGTCAGTGGGCAGACTCACCTGAGGCCCTCCTTCCCAGACTGTGATACAGACAGACCCGCCGCCTGCTTCAGCCCAAAGGGACGGCTTACGGTGAGGCAAAAACCCTGTGTTGGAAAGTTCCTGCCTAACCCTCGCCCAAGCACAAGCAAATCGGTCATCGGTCAAAGACTTTCCCCACAAGTTGAACATGTTTGCTCCCCTCTAGCCTCCGAAGGCCGAGTTTACCTAGCTAGGACTCACACTGCAGGAAGGGTACTCAGGGTGCTGGTGACTGCAAGTTGTTTCACCAGGCAGCCCACATCGGGTACAGCCACTTGGATTTTCCAGGGGCACAGCGCAAAGGGTGTCAGCTAACGCGCCTCCAGCCTGGGAGGGCCCACATACACTCGCTGAATGGGAAACAAGCCCATGCCTTCAGTGTGAAAGGCCGCTATGCCTCTTTGCTTCGGCAGCCCAGGGATAGCGTCAGCTCTGAAATGCCTCCAAAGGAGCAGACTCAGAGACCCTTTGAACCGCAGAGCAGGTGCGGCCCAGAACAAGGACTGCTCTTGGGCTGAGAACACCCACTGCCCAGCGCCTCTTTTGGCTACACACGTGTAGTGCGAGGGTGTTGAATTCTGCTGCGTGATAACTTCTCCGGGCCACGTGGTGTGAGCGCAGGTAGAGTGGCCCTCCATCTCCTCCCAGTTTCCTGCCTAAGTTGTACAAGGCAAACTCCCTGCTTGAATCCCCGGGTGGGGTACGTACCCTCCAGAGAAAGGTGGATGCTTGGGACCCAGGGCTAGTCTCTATGTCGATGTTCTGTGCATCAGCTTCGCAGCTGTTCTCTCTAAGCGGGTCCCAAAGGCTTTTTGGAAGACTTTCCTTCGAGGGTCAGAAAGAGGAAATGAGCCGACAGGCCCACGGGGATGCCAGTTCTCTCCAGCCACAACGCTAGCAGCCTCAGACACGCGGGTTCTCTTTGGGACATGAAAGAACACTATGCTTGGAAGCTTCTTCCATCCAGTTTGAGAGCCGCACTTCCACTGCCTCCTAGGATTCCAGGTGTTGCCTTGCCGTCACAATTTCCAAATCTTAGGCCTATGACGGCAGAGTGTCTGGCAGTTCTCAGAGAGACCTTAGGAATGCAGGCTTTTTGGCTCCTTCCACTGACAAACCAGCTCCTCCAGATCCTCTGTCGATAGGCATTTCATGTCAGAATATCTCTGGGCGCCCTCATTCCTCCTCCACGAAGTAAGACACAAACGGAATTGCCCGAAAGGGAGGAAGCCCTCTGAGTCCGGCAGAGAGGCAGTCTCTCCCCCTCAGCATTCCCCCATGGCTGAGCCCAGGGCATGGGACCGAGAGAGGGAGAAAGACAGCCGTGACCCCGAGCTTTTCCACAATGTAGTATAGGCCTCACCCTCAAGCTCACGTCAATCGCCTAGAGAAAACAGCAGGCCTCGGTCTGCTTTCCTGTGGCTAGGAAACTTGGCTTTCATTCCTTAGGTGGCACACTGGCTCAGGACTGCCCTGCCCGAAGCACTCACGGGGTGCAGCCCTATTTGTTGAGATCAGCCCTTCTGGCTCTCTCTCGGATGAAGCAACTGGAAAAGAGCCGTTCGTAATCTTCGGACCGTGGGAGCTCGCCCCAGTCTACACCAGAACAGCACTCTGAGGAGCTGCTGACGTTTGGTAGCAAAATCTCCTCTTCTGAAGAGAAACATTTCGCTGTCAGTGGGTTCCATCAGCCTTGCCATATTTTCTCAGCTGGCTATGATGGAGGGCAGTCAGTGGGCAGACTCACCTGAGGCCCTCCTTCCCAGACTGTGATACAGACAGACCCGCCGCCTGCTTCAGCCCAAAGGGACGGCTTACGGTGAGGCAAAAACCCTGTGTTGGAAAGTTCCTGCCTAACCCTCGCCCAAGCACAAGCAAATCGGTCATCGGTCAAAGACTTTCCCCACAAGTTGAACATGTTTGCTCCCCTCTAGCCTCCGAAGGCCGAGTTTACCTAGCTAGGACTCACACTGCAGGAAGGGTACTCAGGGTGCTGGTGACTGCAAGTTGTTTCACCAGGCAGCCCACATCGGGTACAGCCACTTGGATTTTCCAGGGGCACAGCGCAAAGGGTGTCAGCTAACGCGCCTCCAGCCTGGGAGGGCCCACATACACTCGCTGAATGGGAAACAAGCCCATGCCTTCAGTGTGAAAGGCCGCTATGCCTCTTTGCTTCGGCAGCCCAGGGATAGCGTCAGCTCTGAAATGCCTCCAAAGGAGCAGACTCAGAGACCCTTTGAACCGCAGAGCAGGTGCGGCCCAGAACAAGGACTGCTCTTGGGCTGAGAACACCCACTGCCCAGCGCCTCTTTTGGCTACACACGTGTAGTGCGAGGGTGTTGAATTCTGCTGCGTGATAACTTCTCCGGGCCACGTGGTGTGAGCGCAGGTAGAGTGGCCCTCCATCTCCTCCCAGTTTCCTGCCTAAGTTGTACAAGGCAAACTCCCTGCTTGAATCCCCGGGTGGGGTACGTACCCTCCAGAGAAAGGTGGATGCTTGGGACCCAGGGCTAGTCTCTATGTCGATGTTCTGTGCATCAGCTTCGCAGCTGTTCTCTCTAAGCGGGTCCCAAAGGCTTTTTGGAAGACTTTCCTTCGAGGGTCAGAAAGAGGAAATGAGCCGACAGGCCCACGGGGATGCCAGTTCTCTCCAGCCACAACGCTAGCAGCCTCAGACACGCGGGTTCTCTTTGGGACATGAAAGAACACTATGCTTGGAAGCTTCTTCCATCCAGTTTGAGAGCCGCACTTCCACTGCCTCCTAGGATTCCAGGTGTTGCCTTGCCGTCACAATTTCCAAATCTTAGGCCTATGACGGCAGAGTGTCTGGCAGTTCTCAGAGAGACCTTAGGAATGCAGGCTTTTTGGCTCCTTCCACTGACAAACCAGCTCCTCCAGATCCTCTGTCGATAGGCATTTCATGTCAGAATATCTCTGGGCGCCCTCATTCCTCCTCCACGAAGTAAGACACAAACGGAATTGCCCGAAAGGGAGGAAGCCCTCTGAGTCCGGCAGAGAGGCAGTCTCTCCCCCTCAGCATTCCCCCATGGCTGAGCCCAGGGCATGGGACCGAGAGAGGGAGAAAGACAGCCGTGACCCCGAGCTTTTCCACAATGTAGTATAGGCCTCACCCTCAAGCTCACGTCAATCGCCTAGAGAAAACAGCAGGCCTCGGTCTGCTTTCCTGTGGCTAGGAAACTTGGCTTTCATTCCTTAGGTGGCACACTGGCTCAGGACTGCCCTGCCCGAAGCACTCACGGGGTGCAGCCCTGTTTGTTGAGATCAGCCCTTCTGGCTCTCTCTCGGATGAAGCAACTGGAAAAGAGCCGTTCGTAATCTTCGGACCGTGGGAGCTCGCCCCAGTCTACACCAGAACAGCACTCTGAGGAGCTGCTGACGTTTGGTAGCAAAATCTCCTCTTCTGAAGAGAAACATTTCGCTGTCAGTGGGTTCCATCAGCCTTGCCATATTTTCTCAGCTGGCTATGATGGAGGGCAGTCAGTGGGCAGACTCACCTGAGGCCCTCCTTCCCAGACTGTGATACAGACAGACCCGCCGCCTGCTTCAGCCCAAAGGGACGGCTTACGGTGAGGCAAAAACCCTGTGTTGGAAAGTTCCTGCCTAACCCTCGCCCAAGCACAAGCAAATCGGTCATCGGTCAAAGACTTTCCCCACAAGTTGAACATGTTTGCTCCCCTCTAGCCTCCGAAGGCCGAGTTTACCTAGCTAGGACTCACACTGCAGGAAGGGTACTCAGGGTGCTGGTGACTGCAAGTTGTTTCACCAGGCAGCCCACATCGGGTACAGCCACTTGGATTTTCCAGGGGCACAGCGCAAAGGGTGTCAGCTAACGCGCCTCCAGCCTGGGAGGGGCCACATACACTCGCTGAATGGGAAACAAGCCCATGCCTTCAGTGTGAAAGGCCGCTATGCCTCTTTGCTTCGGCAGCCCAGGGATAGCGTCAGCTCTGAAATGCCTCCAAAGGAGCAGACTCAGAGACCCTTTGAACCGCAGAGCAGGTGCGGCCCAGAACAAGGACTGCTCTTGGGCTGAGAACACCCACTGCCCAGCGCCTCTTTTGGCTACACACGTGTAGTGCGAGGGTGTTGAATTCTGCTGCGTGATAACTTCTCCGGGCCACGTGGTGTGAGCGCAGGTAGAGTGGCCCTCCATCTCCTCCCAGTTTCCTGCCTAAGTTGTACAAGGCAAACTCCCTGCTTGAATCCCCGGGTGGGGTACGTACCCTCCAGAGAAAGGTGGATGCTTGGGACCCAGGGCTAGTCTCTATGTCGATGTTCTGTGCATCAGCTTCGCAGCTGTTCTCTCTAAGCGGGTCCCAAAGGCTTTTTGGAAGACTTTCCTTCGAGGGTCAGAAAGAGGAAATGAGCCGACAGGCCCACGGGGATGCCAGTTCTCTCCAGCCACAACGCTAGCAGCCTCAGACACGCGGGTTCTCTTTGGGACATGAAAGAACACTATGCTTGGAAGCTTCTTCCATCCAGTTTGAGAGCCGCACTTCCACTGCCTCCTAGGATTCCAGGTGTTGCCTTGCCGTCACAATTTCCAATTCTTAGGCCTATGACGGCAGAGTGTCTGGCAGTTCTCAGAGAGACCTTAGGAATGCAGGCTTTTTGGCTCCTTCCACTGACAAACCAGCTCCTCCAGATCCTCTGTCGATAGGCATTTCATGTCAGAATATCTCTGGGCGCCCTCATTCCTCCTCCACGAAGTAAGACACAAACGGAATTGCCCGAAAGGGAGGAAGCCCTCTGAGTCCGGCAGAGAGGCAGTCTCTCCCCCTCAGCATTCCCCCATGGCTGAGCCCAGGGCATGGGACCGAGAGAGGGAGAAAGACAGCCGTGACCCCGAGCTTTTCCACAATGTAGTATAGGCCTCACCCTCAAGCTCACGTCAATCGCCTAGAGAAAACAGCAGGCCTCGGTCTGCTTTCCTGTGGCTAGGAAACTTGGCTTTCATTCCTTAGGTGGCACACTGGCTCAGGACTGCCCTGCCCGAAGCACTCACGGGGTGCAGCCCTATTTGTTGAGATCAGCCCTTCTGGCTCTCTCTCGGATGAAGCAACTGGAAAAGAGCCGTTCGTAATCTTCGGACCGTGGGAGCTCGCCCCAGTCTACACCAGAACAGCACTCTGAGGAGCTGCTGACGTTTGGTAGCAAAATCTCCTCTTCTGAAGAGAAACATTTCGCTGTCAGTGGGTTCCATCAGCCTTGCCATATTTTCTCAGCTGGCTATGATGGAGGGCAGTCAGTGGGCAGACTCACCTGAGGCCCTCCTTCCCAGACTGTGATACAGACAGACCCGCCGCCTGCTTCAGCCCAAAGGGACGGCTTACGGTGAGGCAAAAACCCTGTGTTGGAAAGTTCCTGCCTAACCCTCGCCCAAGCACAAGCAAATCGGTCATCGGTCAAAGACTTTCCCCACAAGTTGAACATGTTTGCTCCCCTCTAGCCTCCGAAGGCCGAGTTTACCTAGCTAGGACTCACACTGCAGGAAGGGTACTCAGGGTGCTGGTGACTGCAAGTTGTTTCACCAGGCAGCCCACATCGGGTACAGCCACTTGGATTTTCCAGGGGCACAGCGCAAAGGGTGTCAGCTAACGCGCCTCCAGCCTGGGAGGGGCCACATACACTCGCTGAATGGGAAACAAGCCCATGCCTTCAGTGTGAAAGGCCGCTATGCCTCTTTGCTTCGGCAGCCCAGGGATAGCGTCAGCTCTGAAATGCCTCCAAAGGAGCAGACTCAGAGACCCTTTGAACCGCAGAGCAGGTGCGGCCCAGAACAAGGACTGCTCTTGGGCTGAGAACACCCACTGCCCAGCGCCTCTTTTGGCTACACACGTGTAGTGCGAGGGTGTTGAATTCTGCTGCGTGATAACTTCTCCGGGCCACGTGGTGTGAGCGCAGGTAGAGTGGCCCTCCATCTCCTCCCAGTTTCCTGCCTAAGTTGTACAAGGCAAACTCCCTGCTTGAATCCCCGGGTGGGGTACGTACCCTCCAGAGAAAGGTGGATGCTTGGGACCCAGGGCTAGTCTCTATGTCGATGTTCTGTGCATCAGCTTCGCAGCTGTTCTCTCTAAGCGGGTCCCAAAGGCTTTTTGGAAGACTTTCCTTCGAGGGTCAGAAAGAGGAAATGAGCCGACAGGCCCACGGGGATGCCAGTTCTCTCCAGCCACAACGCTAGCAGCCTCAGACACGCGGGTTCTCTTTGGGACATGAAAGAACACTATGCTTGGAAGCTTCTTCCATCCAGTTTGAGAGCCGCACTTCCACTGCCTCCTAGGATTCCAGGTGTTGCCTTGCCGTCACAATTTCCAAATCTTAGGCCTATGACGGCAGAGTGTCTGGCAGTTCTCAGAGAGACCTTAGGAATGCAGGCTTTTTGGCTCCTTCCACTGACAAACCAGCTCCTCCAGATCCTCTGTCGATAGGCATTTCATGTCAGAATATCTCTGGGCGCCCTCATTCCTCCTCCACGAAGTAAGACACAAACGGAATTGCCCGAAAGGGAGGAAGCCCTCTGAGTCCGGCAGAGAGGCAGTCTCTCCCCCTCAGCATTCCCCCATGGCTGAGCCCAGGGCATGGGACCGAGAGAGGGAGAAAGACAGCCGTGACCCCGAGCTTTTCCACAATGTAGTATAGGCCTCACCCTCAAGCTCACGTCAATCGCCTAGAGAAAACAGCAGGCCTCGGTCTGCTTTCCTGTGGCTAGGAAACTTGGCTTTCATTCCTTAGGTGGCACACTGGCTCAGGACTGCCCTGCCCGAAGCACTCACGGGGTGCAGCCCTGTTTGTTGAGATCAGCCCTTCTGGCTCTCTCTCGGATGAAGCAACTGGAAAAGAGCCGTTCGTAATCTTCGGACCGTGGGAGCTCGCCCCAGTCTACACCAGAACAGCACTCTGAGGAGCTGCTGACGTTTGGTAGCAAAATCTCCTCTTCTGAAGAGAAACATTTCGCTGTCAGTGGGTTCCATCAGCCTTGCCATATTTTCTCAGCTGGCTATGATGGAGGGCAGTCAGTGGGCAGACTCACCTGAGGCCCTCCTTCCCAGACTGTGATACAGACAGACCCGCCGCCTGCTTCAGCCCAAAGGGACGGCTTACGGTGAGGCAAAAACCCTGTGTTGGAAAGTTCCTGCCTAACCCTCGCCCAAGCACAAGCAAATCGGTCATCGGTCAAAGACTTTCCCCACAAGTTGAACATGTTTGCTCCCCTCTAGCCTCCGAAGGCCGAGTTTACCTAGCTAGGACTCACACTGCAGGAAGGGTACTCAGGGTGCTGGTGACTGCAAGTTGTTTCACCAGGCAGCCCACATCGGGTACAGCCACTTGGATTTTCCAGGGGCACAGCGCAAAGGGTGTCAGCTAACGCGCCTCCAGCCTGGGAGGGGCCACATACACTCTCTGAATGGGAAACAAGCCCATGCCTTCAGTGTGAAAGGCCGCTATGCCTCTTTGCTTCGGCAGCCCAGGGATAGCGTCAGCTCTGAAATGCCTCCAAAGGAGCAGACTCAGAGACCCTTTGAACCGCAGAGCAGGTGCGGCCCAGAACAAGGACTGCTCTTGGGCTGAGAACACCCACTGCCCAGCGCCTCTTTTGGCTACACACGTGTAGTGCGAGGGTGTTGAATTCTGCTGCGTGATAACTTCTCCGGGCCACGTGGTGTGAGCGCAGGTAGAGTGGCCCTCCATCTCCTCCCAGTTTCCTGCCTAAGTTGTACAAGGCAAACTCCCTGCTTGAATCCCCGGGTGGGGTACGTACCCTCCAGAGAAAGGTGGATGCTTGGGACCCAGGGCTAGTCTCTATGTCGATGTTCTGTGCATCAGCTTCGCAGCTGTTCTCTCTAAGCGGGTCCCAAAGGCTTTTTGGAAGACTTTCCTTCGAGGGTCAGAAAGAGGAAATGAGCCGACAGGCCCACGGGGATGCCAGTTCTCTCCAGCCACAACGCTAGCAGCCTCAGACACGCGGGTTCTCTTTGGGACATGAAAGAACACTATGCTTGGAAGCTTCTTCCATCCAGTTTGAGAGCCGCACTTCCACTGCCTCCTAGGATTCCAGGTGTTGCCTTGCCGTCACAATTTCCAATTCTTAGGCCTATGACGGCAGAGTGTCTGGCAGTTCTCAGAGAGACCTTAGGAATGCAGGCTTTTTGGCTCCTTCCACTGACAAACCAGCTCCTCCAGATCCTCTGTCGATAGGCATTTCATGTCAGAATATCTCTGGGCGCCCTCATTCCTCCTCCACGAAGTAAGACACAAACGGAATTGCCCGAAAGGGAGGAAGCCCTCTGAGTCCGGCAGAGAGGCAGTCTCTCCCCCTCAGCATTCCCCCATGGCTGAGCCCAGGGCATGGGACCGAGAGAGGGAGAAAGACAGCCGTGACCCCGAGCTTTTCCACAATGTAGTATAGGCCTCACCCTCAAGCTCACGTCAATCGCCTAGAGAAAACAGCAGGCCTCGGTCTGCTTTCCTGTGGCTAGGAAACTTGGCTTTCATTCCTTAGGTGGCACACTGGCTCAGGACTGCCCTGCCCGAAGCACTCACGGGGTGCAGCCCTGTTTGTTGAGATCAGCCCTTCTGGCTCTCTCTCGGATGAAGCAACTGGAAAAGAGCCGTTCGTAATCTTCGGACCGTGGGAGCTCGCCCCAGTCTACACCAGAACAGCACTCTGAGGAGCTGCTGACGTTTGGTAGCAAAATCTCCTCTTCTGAAGAGAAACATTTCGCTGTCAGTGGGTTCCATCAGCCTTGCCATATTTTCTCAGCTGGCTATGATGGAGGGCAGTCAGTGGGCAGACTCACCTGAGGCCCTCCTTCCCAGACTGTGATACAGACAGACCCGCCGCCTGCTTCAGCCCAAAGGGACGGCTTACGGTGAGGCAAAAACCCTGTGTTGGAAAGTTCCTGCCTAACCCTCGCCCAAGCACAAGCAAATTGGTCATCGGCCAAAGACTTTCCCCACAAGTT
This sequence comes from Balaenoptera ricei, assembly GCF_028023285.1. NCBI lineage: Eukaryota > Metazoa > Chordata > Mammalia > Artiodactyla > Balaenopteridae > Balaenoptera > Balaenoptera ricei. The sequence continues at coordinate 6,475 of NW_026777926.1, read as the reverse complement.
GAACATGTTTGCTCCCCTCTAGCCTCCGAAGGCCGAGTTTACCTAGCTAGGACTCACACTGCAGGAAGGGTACTCAGGGTGCTGGTGACTGCAAGTTGTTTCACCAGGCAGCCCACATCGGGTACAGCCACTTGGATTTTCCAGGGGCACAGCGCAAAGGGTGTCAGCTAACGCGCCTCCAGCCTGGGAGGGGCCACATACACTCTCTGAATGGGAAACAAGCCCATGCCTTCAGTGTGAAAGGCCGCTATGCCTCTTTGCTTCGGCAGCCCAGGGATAGCGTCAGCTCTGAAATGCCTCCAAAGGAGCAGACTCAGAGACCCTTTGAACCGCAGAGCAGGTGCGGCCCAGAACAAGGACTGCTCTTGGGCTGAGAACACCCACTGCCCAGCGCCTCTTTTGGCTACACACGTGTAGTGCGAGGGTGTTGAATTCTGCTGCGTGATAACTTCTCCGGGCCACGTGGTGTGAGCGCAGGTAGAGTGGCCCTCCATCTCCTCCCAGTTTCCTGCCTAAGTTGTACAAGGCAAACTCCCTGCTTGAATCCCCGGGTGGGGTACGTACCCTCCAGAGAAAGGTGGATGCTTGGGACCCAGGGCTAGTCTCTATGTCGATGTTCTGTGCATCAGCTTCGCAGCTGTTCTCTCTAAGCGGGTCCCAAAGGCTTTTTGGAAGACTTTCCTTCGAGGGTCAGAAAGAGGAAATGAGCCGACAGGCCCACGGGGATGCCAGTTCTCTCCAGCCACAACGCTAGCAGCCTCAGACACGCGGGTTCTCTTTGGGACATGAAAGAACACTATGCTTGGAAGCTTCTTCCATCCAGTTTGAGAGCCGCACTTCCACTGCCTCCTAGGATTCCAGGTGTTGCCTTGCCGTCACAATTTCCAAATCTTAGGCCTATGACGGCAGAGTGTCTGGCAGTTCTCAGAGAGACCTTAGGAATGCAGGCTTTTTGGCTCCTTCCACTGACAAACCAGCTCCTCCAGATCCTCTGTCGATAGGCATTTCATGTCAGAATATCTCTGGGCGCCCTCATTCCTCCTCCACGAAGTAAGACACAAACGGAATTGCCCGAAAGGGAGGAAGCCCTCTGAGTCCGGCAGAGAGGCAGTCTCTCCCCCTCAGCATTCCCCCATGGCTGAGCCCAGGGCATGGGACCGAGAGAGGGAGAAAGACAGCCGTGACCCCGAGCTTTTCCACAATGTAGTATAGGCCTCACCCTCAAGCTCACGTCAATCGCCTAGAGAAAACAGCAGGCCTCGGTCTGCTTTCCTGTGGCTAGGAAACTTGGCTTTCATTCCTTAGGTGGCACACTGGCTCAGGACTGCCCTGCCCGAAGCACTCACGGGGTGCAGCCCTGTTTGTTGAGATCAGCCCTTCTGGCTCTCTCTCGGATGAAGCAACTGGAAAAGAGCCGTTCGTAATCTTCGGACCGTGGGAGCTCGCCCCAGTCTACACCAGAACAGCACTCTGAGGAGCTGCTGACGTTTGGTAGCAAAATCTCCTCTTCTGAAGAGAAACATTTCGCTGTCAGTGGGTTCCATCAGCCTTGCCATATTTTCTCAGCTGGCTATGATGGAGGGCAGTCAGTGGGCAGACTCACCTGAGGCCCTCCTTCCCAGACTGTGATACAGACAGACCCGCCGCCTGCTTCAGCCCAAAGGGACGGCTTACGGTGAGGCAAAAACCCTGTGTTGGAAAGTTCCTGCCTAACCCTCGCCCAAGCACAAGCAAATCGGTCATCGGTCAAAGACTTTCCCCACAAGTTGAACATGTTTGCTCCCCTCTAGCCTCCGAAGGCCGAGTTTACCTAGCTAGGACTCACACTGCAGGAAGGGTACTCAGGGTGCTGGTGACTGCAAGTTGTTTCACCAGGCAGCCCACATCGGGTACAGCCACTTGGATTTTCCAGGGGCACAGCGCAAAGGGTGTCAGCTAACGCGCCTCCAGCCTGGGAGGGCCCACATACACTCGCTGAATGGGAAACAAGCCCATGCCTTCAGTGTGAAAGGCCGCTATGCCTCTTTGCTTCGGCAGCCCAGGGATAGCGTCAGCTCTGAAATGCCTCCAAAGGAGCAGACTCAGAGACCCTTTGAACCGCAGAGCAGGTGCGGCCCAGAACAAGGACTGCTCTTGGGCTGAGAACACCCACTGCCCAGCGCCTCTTTTGGCTACACACGTGTAGTGCGAGGGTGTTGAATTCTGCTGCGTGATAACTTCTCCGGGCCACGTGGTGTGAGCGCAGGTAGAGTGGCCCTCCATCTCCTCCCAGTTTCCTGCCTAAGTTGTACAAGGCAAACTCCCTGCTTGAATCCCCGGGTGGGGTACGTACCCTCCAGAGAAAGGTGGATGCTTGGGACCCAGGGCTAGTCTCTATGTCGATGTTCTGTGCATCAGCTTCGCAGCTGTTCTCTCTAAGCGGGTCCCAAAGGCTTTTTGGAAGACTTTCCTTCGAGGGTCAGAAAGAGGAAATGAGCCGACAGGCCCACGGGGATGCCAGTTCTCTCCAGCCACAACGCTAGCAGCCTCAGACACGCGGGTTCTCTTTGGGACATGAAAGAACACTATGCTTGGAAGCTTCTTCCATCCAGTTTGAGAGCCGCACTTCCACTGCCTCCTAGGATTCCAGGTGTTGCCTTGCCGTCACAATTTCCAAATCTTAGGCCTATGACGGCAGAGTGTCTGGCAGTTCTCAGAGAGACCTTAGGAATGCAGGCTTTTTGGCTCCTTCCACTGACAAACCAGCTCCTCCAGATCCTCTGTCGATAGGCATTTCATGTCAGAATATCTCTGGGCGCCCTCATTCCTCCTCCACGAAGTAAGACACAAACGGAATTGCCCGAAAGGGAGGAAGCCCTCTGAGTCCGGCAGAGAGGCAGTCTCTCCCCCTCAGCATTCCCCCATGGCTGAGCCCAGGGCATGGGACCGAGAGAGGGAGAAAGACAGCCGTGACCCCGAGCTTTTCCACAATGTAGTATAGGCCTCACCCTCAAGCTCACGTCAATCGCCTAGAGAAAACAGCAGGCCTCGGTCTGCTTTCCTGTGGCTAGGAAACTTGGCTTTCATTCCTTAGGTGGCACACTGGCTCAGGACTGCCCTGCCCGAAGCACTCACGGGGTGCAGCCCTGTTTGTTGAGATCAGCCCTTCTGGCTCTCTCTCGGATGAAGCAACTGGAAAAGAGCCGTTCGTAATCTTCGGACCGTGGGAGCTCGCCCCAGTCTACACCAGAACAGCACTCTGAGGAGCTGCTGACGTTTGGTAGCAAAATCTCCTCTTCTGAAGAGAAACATTTCGCTGTCAGTGGGTTCCATCAGCCTTGCCATATTTTCTCAGCTGGCTATGATGGAGGGCAGTCAGTGGGCAGACTCACCTGAGGCCCTCCTTCCCAGACTGTGATACAGACAGACCCGCCGCCTGCTTCAGCCCAAAGGGACGGCTTACGGTGAGGCAAAAACCCTGTGTTGGAAAGTTCCTGCCTAACCCTCGCCCAAGCACAAGCAAATCGGTCATCGGTCAAAGACTTTCCCCACAAGTTGAACATGTTTGCTCCCCTCTAGCCTCCGAAGGCCGAGTTTACCTAGCTAGGACTCACACTGCAGGAAGGGTACTCAGGGTGCTGGTGACTGCAAGTTGTTTCACCAGGCAGCCCACATCGGGTACAGCCACTTGGATTTTCCAGGGGCACAGCGCAAAGGGTGTCAGCTAACGCGCCTCCAGCCTGGGAGGGGCCACATACACTCGCTGAATGGGAAACAAGCCCATGCCTTCAGTGTGAAAGGCCGCTATGCCTCTTTGCTTCGGCAGCCCAGGGATAGCGTCAGCTCTGAAATGCCTCCAAAGGAGCAGACTCAGAGACCCTTTGAACCGCAGAGCAGGTGCGGCCCAGAACAAGGACTGCTCTTGGGCTGAGAACACCCACTGCCCAGCGCCTCTTTTGGCTACACACGTGTAGTGCGAGGGTGTTGAATTCTGCTGCGTGATAACTTCTCCGGGCCACGTGGTGTGAGCGCAGGTAGAGTGGCCCTCCATCTCCTCCCAGTTTCCTGCCTAAGTTGTACAAGGCAAACTCCCTGCTTGAATCCCCGGGTGGGGTACGTACCCTCCAGAGAAAGGTGGATGCTTGGGACCCAGGGCTAGTCTCTATGTCGATGTTCTGTGCATCAGCTTCGCAGCTGTTCTCTCTAAGCGGGTCCCAAAGGCTTTTTGGAAGACTTTCCTTCGAGGGTCAGAAAGAGGAAATGAGCCGACAGGCCCACGGGGATGCCAGTTCTCTCCAGCCACAACGCTAGCAGCCTCAGACACGCGGGTTCTCTTTGGGACATGAAAGAACACTATGCTTGGAAGCTTCTTCCATCCAGTTTGAGAGCCGCACTTCCACTGCCTCCTAGGATTCCAGGTGTTGCCTTGCCGTCACAATTTCCAATTCTTAGGCCTATGACGGCAGAGTGTCTGGCAGTTCTCAGAGAGACCTTAGGAATGCAGGCTTTTTGGCTCCTTCCACTGACAAACCAGCTCCTCCAGATCCTCTGTCGATAGGCATTTCATGTCAGAATATCTCTGGGCGCCCTCATTCCTCCTCCACGAAGTAAGACACAAACGGAATTGCCCGAAAGGGAGGAAGCCCTCTGAGTCCGGCAGAGAGGCAGTCTCTCCCCCTCAGCATTCCCCCATGGCTGAGCCCAGGGCATGGGACCGAGAGAGGGAGAAAGACAGCCGTGACCCCGAGCTTTTCCACAATGTAGTATAGGCCTCACCCTCAAGCTCACGTCAATCGCCTAGAGAAAACAGCAGGCCTCGGTCTGCTTTCCTGTGGCTAGGAAACTTGGCTTTCATTCCTTAGGTGGCACACTGGCTCAGGACTGCCCTGCCCGAAGCACTCACGGGGTGCAGCCCTATTTGTTGAGATCAGCCCTTCTGGCTCTCTCTCGGATGAAGCAACTGGAAAAGAGCCGTTCGTAATCTTCGGACCGTGGGAGCTCGCCCCAGTCTACACCAGAACAGCACTCTGAGGAGCTGCTGACGTTTGGTAGCAAAATCTCCTCTTCTGAAGAGAAACATTTCGCTGTCAGTGGGTTCCATCAGCCTTGCCATATTTTCTCAGCTGGCTATGATGGAGGGCAGTCAGTGGGCAGACTCACCTGAGGCCCTCCTTCCCAGACTGTGATACAGACAGACCCGCCGCCTGCTTCAGCCCAAAGGGACGGCTTACGGTGAGGCAAAAACCCTGTGTTGGAAAGTTCCTGCCTAACCCTCGCCCAAGCACAAGCAAATCGGTCATCGGTCAAAGACTTTCCCCACAAGTTGAACATGTTTGCTCCCCTCTAGCCTCCGAAGGCCGAGTTTACCTAGCTAGGACTCACACTGCAGGAAGGGTACTCAGGGTGCTGGTGACTGCAAGTTGTTTCACCAGGCAGCCCACATCGGGTACAGCCACTTGGATTTTCCAGGGGCACAGCGCAAAGGGTGTCAGCTAACGCGCCTCCAGCCTGGGAGGGGCCACATACACTCGCTGAATGGGAAACAAGCCCATGCCTTCAGTGTGAAAGGCCGCTATGCCTCTTTGCTTCGGCAGCCCAGGGATAGCGTCAGCTCTGAAATGCCTCCAAAGGAGCAGACTCAGAGACCCTTTGAACCGCAGAGCAGGTGCGGCCCAGAACAAGGACTGCTCTTGGGCTGAGAACACCCACTGCCCAGCGCCTCTTTTGGCTACACACGTGTAGTGCGAGGGTGTTGAATTCTGCTGCGTGATAACTTCTCCGGGCCACGTGGTGTGAGCGCAGGTAGAGTGGCCCTCCATCTCCTCCCAGTTTCCTGCCTAAGTTGTACAAGGCAAACTCCCTGCTTGAATCCCCGGGTGGGGTACGTACCCTCCAGAGAAAGGTGGATGCTTGGGACCCAGGGCTAGTCTCTATGTCGATGTTCTGTGCATCAGCTTCGCAGCTGTTCTCTCTAAGCGGGTCCCAAAGGCTTTTTGGAAGACTTTCCTTCGAGGGTCAGAAAGAGGAAATGAGCCGACAGGCCCACGGGGATGCCAGTTCTCTCCAGCCACAACGCTAGCAGCCTCAGACACGCGGGTTCTCTTTGGGACATGAAAGAACACTATGCTTGGAAGCTTCTTCCATCCAGTTTGAGAGCCGCACTTCCACTGCCTCCTAGGATTCCAGGTGTTGCCTTGCCGTCACAATTTCCAATTCTTAGGCCTATGACGGCAGAGTGTCTGGCAGTTCTCAGAGAGACCTTAGGAATGCAGGCTTTTTGGCTCCTTCCACTGACAAACCAGCTCCTCCAGATCCTCTGTCGATAGGCATTTCATGTCAGAATATCTCTGGGCGCCCTCATTCCTCCTCCACGAAGTAAGACACAAACGGAATTGCCCGAAAGGGAGGAAGCCCTCTGAGTCCGGCAGAGAGGCAGTCTCTCCCCCTCAGCATTCCCCCATGGCTGAGCCCAGGGCATGGGACCGAGAGAGGGAGA